>NW_015387988.1:45183-71479 GCF_001527695.2 Protobothrops mucrosquamatus | reverse complement strand
TCCCTCCTTTGCATCCATCAACAACTGTCAATCTGTGCTTATGCTTAGGCAAGCACATATAAAACAACGTTCAAGCCCTCTTTCACCTCTACCTGATCCTTTTTGAGCAGGATGGCCTGTTTGCATCTGTCCTTTGTTCTTGCAGGATGGACTTGTTTGTTACTGACTGTATTAGAACTAACCTATCACAACTGATATAGGGACGTAGTAGACTCTTCTGGGCCACAAAACCACTGCCAACATCTAGATCAGTGTTTCTCAACCTTGACAATTTTAAGGCATGTGGACTTCAACTCCCAGAATTCCACAGCCAGCATGGCTGTGGAATTCTGGGAGTTGAAGTCCACATGCCTTAAAATTGTCAAGGTTGGGAAACACTGATCTAGATCCTGTTGAAGATTCTTCAAGGTGTTGACTCTAACCTGAAGGCAGGCTGGTCTTCTTTTATTCATGTTTGCATGATAACGAGGGTTGCAAGTATCTGATGTGTGATGATCAATGGAAGATGCTGCCTACATTCCTCCATAATGTTCTCCCTAGAAGTCAGGGAGAGAACCTCCTGTTGTCTATTTAGAAGCTTAGATGCTGCCTCCTATTTGAAGTTCATAAGAATGAGAGGCATTCTCCAACTAGTCCTCAAAAGAGAAATAATACTCCAGCTTCTTGCTTTGTCGTCTTTTGTTCTTTTGTTACTTCTAAATGCAGCAGCAACCCAATTGGCAACCCAAATGCACCTTGCCATTGTGGCCTACACCTAACCCTGCAGAAAAGCAATGTTGGTCTTGGGATATTTGCATGCAGAGCATCAACTCTTCAACTAAGCATTGGCCAATCTCTAGGCTGGTGGCATTTGAAAGCCAACCTGCTTGGTTGGCTTGGGTTCAAACCAACTAGAGTTGAAGTTTCTATCAGATTTGGCACAAAGAAGGAGACCCTCACCTCCCACTGGGTCAACTTGTGCAGGGCCATGTTCTTCAAAGGCCTTTCATCCTAGCTAGTTCTTTTCTGGCCCGTGCCATCATAAATATTGATACCTATCAGTCCTCATCGCCAGCCTAGAATTCAGGCAGCCTGTATAATGGTGTGGATTTTGGAGCGCCCTGGTCATTTTCTCTGTTGGAATCATTAAGGACGGAGTCCTGTGTAACTTCATTCTCCATTACAACACAATAACAGGAAACATTTCGGTGGCCTCTAAAGTACTTGGCATAGTATTTCACTTTAATGCTTACATTGTCCGAGCATCAATAAAACTGGAAACTGTGATATAATTAAATCCATTCTTCCTACAGAGAAGATGACTGGCTGAGATAACAACGAGAGCCGCTCATTACATATTACTCAAGAGGGAACGTGCATAACTTCCAAAGTCCCCATTCTCCAGCCAAAAGCTCTGCTTTATTTATTTGTCACAAAAGAAGAGAGAGGAGAGAATTGAGGAATACTTTTTTTGCCTCCCCCATCATCTTTGTGTTCAGAGTTCAAGCCCCACTTTCAGCTGAAACCTGAATTGCCTGCTTCGGGCTGCCATTCATTCAAACAAAGGCATTCTCAGCATTAGCCAGATGAGGTGCCATGATAGCCATCTTAATCCCAAACAATGCTCCATGGCACAAAAGGTACATGAGCTGTGGGGTCCTTGATGCTCTCTGAGCTTGATTGTTTCCTTGCAGATGTTTCATCACCCAACTAGGCAACATCATCAGTGCTGGAAGGAAGTAGAGTTAGGGAGGAGGAGGAGGAGGAGGAGGAGGAGGAGGAGGAGAACAGTGGGGTCTTTGGTGCTCTCTGAACTTGGTTGTTTCCTTCTAGACATTTCATCACCCAGCTAGGTAACTTCATCAGTATTAGAAGAGAGTGGAGTTTGTCATTCTGTTTCTATACAAGTGGTTTGCCCTGTCAGTATAGGTGGGAAGGTTGTTTTCTTCTTGGTGGTTCTTATTTATTTTATTTTTTTTATTAAAAGTTTTATGAAGATTACAATATTTTNGTTAACAAATAATAATCATAATCTAAATAACATTAACCAACTATTAAATTACCAAATCTATAAAGCACTTTAACTCCCTTTTTAGATAAATTTAAGTAAATTAAAGTTAAACACAATAATGAACAAATACTAATATCATAATAATAATTAAAAATAACAGAAAAATAAACTATTATAAAATATTAACAATAATAATACTCTAAAATTTACTCAAAAACCAAATGGAACTTTTTAGTCCCATATTTATTCTGGATATAATCTATCCATCTTCTCCAAACCGAAATATATCTTTCTTGTGAATGGTCCTTCTTGGTGGTTCTTAGATTAGGTTGTTGTTGTTTGCTTGTTTGTCTGTGTTGATAGTTTCTTGATTGGGCTATTGTTTCCTGCTTGATTATTGGTCTAATGTTAATCTTGATGTTCATCTCTGCTCAACTGGGTATTGACTGCTGGTGAAGAGGTGTTTTGGTCTACATGATTCCTTTTGGGCTTTTTCACTGTCTCTTTTGAATGGTATGTAGTTGTGGTTTATGTCTATATGCCTGTTGATGGCCAATTTGTCTGAGGGCCAGGCTTCTAAGAATTCCCTGGCAGAATTCTCTAATTTTCTAATCAAATACTCCTCGCCCAAAGTTAGCCTTTTAGAAATACATGTTGGTGCTTGTCATTCTTCAGGATTCACTCCCTCCCTAGGAATGATCCACAGAAATTCTGCTCCCAATTATGGCTGTAAGTCAAGGACTGCTTATCAGTTCTGACCTTTATTTTTAAAGCATAAACCCCTTAAGGTAAGTTGGTATTTTTTAAAAAAAAACTGACAAAAGCAGTCAAGATCTTGAGTAATATGGAGGAAAGGCACAGGGCATAACCAACAGTTAAAGATGCAGACAAACTTTATGTTTAAAGTTACATGAGTTAAAATCTTATTTTTGGATGAGGGTAGGCCAAAGGAATCGGGCCAAGCAATTAAGCACCATGAAGTAGTATCATGAAGAAATGAATAGCAAAACAGGGACTTGTTGGCTTAACTGAACACAAAGAGTGTTTTCATTTGGCCTTAACTGGAGAGTTTTATTGCTAAAATAATATTTCATCAGTGGATCAGCTGAACACAGGGCACAGAAAAAGCCCCAAGTAGCTGCAAGAGAAATCATTCTTCTAATTCTGCAAGCTTTCTGTGACAAATTAACTGTGTGATACAATTTTCACTTCTGTAAAAAGAGATGAGAAGAACAGAAAAACATTCCTTCTCTAGGGAAGAATGCTGGGATTTACAATTAGGCTGAAAGAGGGACACTAGGTAATCCTTCCCAGAGACTTTTTTTAAAAGAAAGAAAGAAAGAAAGAAAGAAAGAAAGAAAGAAAGAAAGAAAGAAAGAAAGAAAGAAAGAAAGAAAGAAAGAAAGAACCATTGGGAATAGCCTAAAATGTCTTGATCCACAGCCATGTGGCGGAATGCAAGAATTCGTGGCAGGCAACTTGCCACCATCAACTTGCTGCAGGACAATTCACTGTGAGAAAATTCAGCTGTTCAGTTCAATTATTTAAAATAATTTAAAAAATATTTTATTTTTTGTCATTCACATTTCGTTTTGTCCCTCCTTTTGCATCCTTTCTTTAATGTTTCTATTCCACCACTTCTTTGATATTAGTGTAACTCTTGTCCTGCAGTTAGTTGTTCCATGGCAAGTTGGCAGTGGCCAGTTGGCTGTGGTGGGTTGGCCATGACAAGTTGGCCGTGGCAAATAGTCATAGACCCCCGTGGAGATAGGCTGTGATCTGATTCAGATTATTTATTCAATCTACAGGATCAATTTGATGTGAAGCCACAACTTGAATGGATTCTCCAAAGCACCTGAAGGCAGGAGAAGAAGCCACGGATGGAAACTTATGAAGGAGAAAAGCAACCTAGAACTAAGGGGAAACTTCCTGACAGGGAGAACAATTTATCAATGGAATGACATGTCTCTAGAAGTGGTGAATGCTCCAACACTGGAAGTTTTTAAGAAGAGATTGGACAACCATTTGTCTGAAATGGTATAGGGTTTCCTGGTTGAGCCAGGGACTGGACTAGAAGACCTCCAAGGTCTCTTCCAACTGTATTATTCTGTTATTCTGGAATGGATTCAAATTTTTAACCTTAAGCAGGTCAAGGCAATTCAATTCTCAGTTTTGGAAAACTTTCAAGGGATCCCAAAGACCACTGGAAAGAGACAATCACAATATCTGGCAAAAAGAGATGGATAACAGCTCACTCAGAAAGATATGTGATGGCTCCATGCAATTCTCAAAAGGGTTTTGATTTGGAGATTCAGCTGAAGGGCCTTCCAACTAAGTCCAACTAGTGCATTAAAACATCCCCTCCTTTTTCTTCACCTTCAAACCAACATGTCTTTAGTTGGCCTCTGATTAAGGAGGGGAGGAGAACACAGGAGTTCACAAATGGCTTTCGAAAATGCACTAATTTATAGACTCCTCCAGGAAAGGGAAGGATCAGTCATCCATATGGATTATTTATTCGGTAAGAAGTTATCAAAATTTTGACAGAAGGATTGTAAAATTTAAAACATTTCAACATGACAAAATGCTTTTATGCTGGAAAATCAGACTAGGAATCTTATGCATTCAGACAAATTGAGGCTGCTCGGGGCCACCACATTTTTCTAAACCAATTCCTCAAATTTAACAGCTACAAAGCAGACAGTACAACATGGTTCTCTTCATGCTGGGGATAACAGTAGATATTTATCTTGGCCAGAGTCAATCGGGGAGACTTTCCTTCGGTTCATTACCCATACATTACTTCATAAGTAGAACACACACCAAAAAAAAGTTCACTTAAAAAGAAAAAGTCAACTGTAGGAGAATACTAAAAAAAAAATGACGGATTTGTCCGTTGCTGCACAGGTATGATGAGGTCTCCAACAAGGTGGAAGGTTTGGTCTGATTAAATCATTTCAAAACACAATCTGTCCAGATTTTCAAGTCCTGGAGAAGAGGGCTTGAGATAGATTTTCATTCAGTGGGAAAAGCAGTAGAGGACCCAGATGTTTTCCTGACGTCACTGTAAACTCCATATCGCCAGCAATCCTCAAACTTGGAACGGAGGAAAGAGCAAAGGTCAAAGAGTTCAGATTTCTTCATCTCCTGACCTTATCTGGGCAGAAGGTCAGTTCACACAATCTACTACTGTTTTCTCACACGGTAAGGATCCTAAAGCTACAGGAAGGTACTTCAGAAAGGACTGGGGGGGGGCTGTTTTTAACTCGGAAGGTTTGTCTGCTTTTAAGATTGAAGATATTGCATGCTAAAGCATCGAGTCAGACTGCTTGACAGGAAAGAAAATTCCCAGGATAATCAGTGACCTGGCTTCCTCTGGGATGGTGCGATGCAGATGGAAATATGAAATATTGCAAGACCACCCAGAATTTGGATGGCTGAGACTTTAGGCAATCAAAAACTCAACTGCCCCTCAATTAGGCTGACTTAACATCCTAACTGTGGGACACCTGGATCGCCAGCAATGGCATTGGTCATGGATGGGTTTGATCCAGAGGAGGAGGAGGAAGAGGAGGGATGGAGAAGGAGATGGAGAAGGAGGAGAAGTGATGGAGAAGGAGCGATGGAGAAGGACGGCTTCATCCAGGAAACAGATTCTTTCACAAAACCCAACAACATCCATATCCTTTTATTCTCTCACTTATTTCCCTTAATTAGCATTAGTATCCTCAGATGTTTATATCATGCTCTAATGGGGAACAAAAGGCAATGTTACAATGGCCTCGGAGGTCCAGATCTAAGTAATGGAAACACACTGGGGGATTAGGGGGCCAACCGCTCGCTTTCAGCCCAACTTCCCTCATGGGGTTATGGTGGTGTGGCTAAGATGGATGGAAACTGCCTTACCAGGAACCAGGAGAAGAAACCAGCTAAATCAATAAATCAAATATGCCTACATAAATCATGTCATAAGCAAGTTGGCAGTAGCAATCTTTGTAAAAATGCCTGCATTGTGTTTAACAAGACCAACCACTTCTTGCATTTCTTTCTTGGCATGATACCAAGGCTTAAATTATGGCAGGACAGTCTACCAATCAATCCATTAATGTCTTCTTCCCCCCCCCTCCTTTTTTTTTCTTTCTCCAAAATGGGGAAAAAAAAACTCTCTTCCCCAGCTCCTGAAAAGTTCACCAAAACCCACCTGAAAGGATTATTTTCAAAAGACATCCATGAGTTGCTACAAATGGTTTGAATTTGGGTCAGGTGCAAGTCAATCAGAGTTAGCTTAAAAGAGATTTTATTCAGGATGGAAGGGGAAACTTTAGATAACTTCACATCTGGGAATGGAGCCTTTTTTGGCCACCAAAAATAAAAGCTTGCAAAACACACACACACACACACACACACACACACACACACACACACCAATCCATCCCATTCCATGTGATTACTTAGGAAGCCAGATGCAAAGGGTTGAAAAGTGTAAGGGAGCATTTGGTGCAAAGCAGAGTTCATAATTCCTTTTTATTGTTTCTCCAGCCTGGAATTGAAGAGCTCAATGTTTTAGAAATGATTAAATAGGTGCTGACACAGAAGTATCAAGCTAAATCCAGAGTAAGTCCTCTCTCCTTTTTGAAATGAATGAATCATGCATGATTAAAGTTTGAGCTCAAACATTCAGTGTCCAATACACACCAACTATTGGGAGAAAAAAATCCCAGTGCCCATCAACTTCTAAAGATGGATAAAGGAATATTCACTAGTGATTCCTGAGGACACGGTTCTAAGAAAACCTTCTGCTATTTACATTTGTGAACCACATTCTTAGATGCCATAATCAATTTGTATTGGTCAATCCCCATGCCTTATTTAATAAATATATTAATTGTCCATCTGGAGATTTTTAATGTCTTCCAATCAGCAACTGATGTGCATATAGGGAAGGGAAGAAGGGAACAGAAGGGCAGGGAAAGCAAGGGAAGAAGAAAGGGAAGGAGAAAAGGAAGAGAAGCAAGAAGGGAAATTTTCCTTTTTTAAAATGTACTGAGTTAGGGTTCCCCCAATGAATTCTATGAATTAATTCTTGATTGTGACTCAGCTACTTAGTAGGCTAAATTAACTGCCTGTTGTGTGTGTTTGTGTCCCCTGGCCATTCATTCCTGCATTTGGTGCTCTTTTTTTTTCACACACACCTCTCCACACACCCACACCCAGCTTTTTTAGAAATAGTTGATTGTTGCTGGCAACAGATTCTATTCTAGCACAACACTGGCTGTGAAAATGTCCGTTCTAAAGGATGCTTCCCATAAATATAGTGTTCATAGCCATCCCTTGGGAGGGGGGGAGAATTCCTTCCTTTCTGAGACACCTACAGAGCCACTCCATTCAACACAGAGCAGTTCTGTCTAGCAGCACCCAATTTTTGGACCAGATTGACATTTTAATAACTGCCTTGAAAGACAATGATATCTTGAAATGTCTAGCATGTCACGGTTCAGCTAGCTTTCCTTTCAGACCCGGCTCAAATACTGTACGTCTTGGTACCACCCAGAAGAGTTAATCCAAAAATTGATAGAGCCCATTCCTCACGACCTTTTGCAGAAATGCTTCATTTCAGATCTACATGCTCCTAATGGGATGTAACAAGTGAACCCACCCTATAATTTTCCACCCACAGGTTTCTCGCGTATAATTTTTCCAGGCGTTCTAAATGCGGCTGGTAAACAGTGCATTATGCAGGAGAGGTGGGGCTGGAAAAAAATGGCTCTGAATCCCAGTTCTAGCCTATACAGACCAAATTGGAATATGATGCTTGTGGTAGGGAACCCCTAAAACATCGGCTGAGCCGCAGCATGATAGCATGGAACGCCTGCTGGGATTGCAGTTGCTTGAAGAGCAGAAATGGCATAAGAAAATGAGCTGAAGGACACCAAAATGAGCTGAAGGACACCAAAACTTTTGGCTGAGTTGAGACAGGGTCTTGGGATTAAGTGTAGATTTGTGGGAGATGAGATAAGAACCAGGAGAAATTGTCTTAAGAGGAAGGGAAAGAAATTGAGCACGTTATGGAGAAGAAGTGAGGAGAAGATGCGGACAAAATGGAATATGGAAATGATTCTAGAAATCTTTGCAATCACAACCTCTTCATATATGTCCAGTGGACTTAGAACATAGAACTTAGAACCTAGATAATAGAACATAGAATAACAGGGTGGGAAGGGGACCTTGGAGTCCAACCCCCTGCCCGTGGCAGGAGATCCTACACCATTCCAGAGTTTCTTTGGGCTTGATGGGATGGATACAGGGGATCATACAAAGAATAATGAAACAGAATAACAGAGTTGGAAGGGACCTTAGAAGTCTTCTAGTCCAACCCCTTGCTCAAGCGGGAAACCCTATACCATTTCAGACAAACGGCGGTCCAATCACTTCTTAAAAGTCTCTAGTGATGGAGCACCCATAACTTCTGGAGACAAACCTTTGGTTAATTGCTCTCCCTGTCAGGACATTGACTTGAATATCTTGATCACAATTTTTTTCTTTCAGTTCCCAGGTACTCTAGAAGTCTCTAATCCCCCACCTCATCTAACTGTCTTCTTTAAATCCTGCATGAAGAAAATAAATATTCAGAATGTTTATGGCAGTGTTTCTCAACTTCGACAACTTGAAGGTGGGTAAACGTCAACTCCCATATTGGCTGGGGAATTCTGGGAGTTGAAGTCCACACATCTTCAAGTTGCCCAGGTTGAGAAAACACTGCTTTATGACGTTACAAAACCCAACTGAAAGTTATGTCTCTCCAAAGCAGAACAATACAAGTTATCCCTAACTTTATGGCAGTTGTGAGTTTTATAAAGGCTGTTCTTGTTATTTATGGAATGATCCACTGGGCACAGTTAAAGCATTACAGATCATGAAAGAATTTTTCAAATTGTTTGGGAAAGATCCAGATGTTTCACCTTGTAAATAGACTAGACATTTACCAGGGGTTCTTTTGGCAGATATAAGAGCAAATCTATCATGATGGTGTTAGGGGGAGGAGAAGGGACCTAGCGCAGAGGAGAATTCTCCGGGGAAGATAAAAGCTCCATAAATCCTCTTCTGAATCAATGAGGACTATACAGCAGTTGTAAGAACTAGGGATATAAAAGAATTCCTTCATGGATTTATTTTCCAGAGAACTCCCTTAATCCACAAAACAGAATCCATTGTGACATGAATGGGTGTGTAATTCATATAGTTCATTAGTGTCTGTCTCCAAACATTACTTGGCTGAAGAAATATGTATAAGGAATACCAAACTTTGGAGAATTTGCACATTTTTTTTAAGGAACTCATGGGCGTAGTTGACAAAGGTGGCCCTTTGTAGGAAAATTGGATGGAGTTTTGCATGTTGAGGAGGCTTCTGTGTGAAGAATACATTTGAGAAATAAAGGTATAAGAACATTTTGGAGACATCACTCAACTCAGCTAAGTGGTGTCAAAATATGAGTTGCTACTTCTACGCAACTTATGACCACAATTGAGACCAAAATTGAGGTTGCTAAGTGAGAATTTGTTAAGTGAGTTTTGCCCCATTTTACAACTTTTTACCACCGTTGTTAAGTGAATCTTTGCAGTTGTTCAATTAATAACATGATTGTTAAATGAATGTGGATTCCCCATTGTCTTCGCTTGTCGGAAGGTCACAAAAGCAGATCACCTGATCCCTGGACACTGCAACGGTCATAAGTATGAGTCAAATGCCAAGCGTCTGAATTTTGATCATGTGACCGTGGGGATGCTCCAGGGTCGTAAAGGTGCTGTTGTAACTTTGAACGGTCACATGAACTGTTGTAAGTTGAGGACAAAAAGTGTCCTGTGATGACAGGGTCTCACTGGGTCTTGAGGAACAGAAACCCCAAATACTCTTGACCACCGCAGATTTTTGAACTGCTATTTCTTACAGCCCAAAATTCTTTGTAAGAGCCTTAAAAATTGCTCCATTTAAAAGAAAAATAGCAATCGCCGTCTTCTCTTGCCATTTCAAAGCAAAACTAAGTGATTTGCATTCCATCTTCCTCACATATTTTTTCCTTCAGTCATTCTCTTCAGTTTTGGATTCAACCACCACATCTATTCATTTGTTGTCATTCCAGCCAAACTAGGAGCAGAACAAGTCCCCCAACTACTCTTTGAATTATTACATCTCCCACCGCTGGTGGGCAATCGCCGATGCTAGTTAAAGCCAACTCCTTTGTTGTAGTAGTTTTATTACACGTAGCTGCCAGATTTTCTCCCTCGTGTTCTGAAATAATAACAGTGTACGTTAATTTCGATCAAGGGTTCCCAACTTGGCAACTTAAGACTTGTGGACTTCAACTCCCAAAATTCTCCATCCAGACATGTTTGCTTGGGAATTCTGGGAGCTGAAGTCCACAAGCCTTAAAATTGTCAAGGTTGGACACCCCTGACTTAGATGGAGACTGCTCATGGTTTTACCCCGAGCAAAGCTGTAGAACTCAGAAAAATAGAGCAGGCTTCAGGCGTGCAAGACTCTAGAGCAGACTTGCTGCATTAGGAAAACTATTGTTATCCACACTTTCAGCACTGGCACAATCCATACCGAAATAATTCTGCTTTACTGGCCTGTAGGTAAACACGACATATTTGTGCAGGATAACTGTCCAGCTGTCCCTTACCCCCTGTTGCTTTGCGTTATCACAGAGGAAACATGGCACAGGCAGATGATATTTATTTTTTTCTAAAAACAAAAATTTAATCTATAAAAACCACACACAACACCCTCTCTTTCCCCCAGCAGATTGGCTGATTTATCCAGCCTCAGTGACAGGGAACAGAGAGGCATTCTTGGCAAGCTGTCAATTTCTCATTGTGTCCCAGGCTTTTAGATGCTTGCAGATTGGTTCATGTACAGACATTAAATGGGGCCAGGACCGAAATTGGCATGAAAGTCCGTTAAAGGAAACTTCATTGCAAATCAATCAATCAATCAATCAGAATAGAGCTGGAAGGGACCTTGGAGGTCTTCTAGGCCAACCCCCTAGCAGGAGACCCTATACCATTTCAGACAAATGGCTGTCCAGTCTCTTCTTCTTTTTTAAAAAAATTTTTTTATTGAATACAGAAAGAAAAAGAAATTAAAAACATTGAACATGGTATATCGTCTTTGACATATATCTTCGTCTTGTCAATCCATACTATACATTTAAATATATATATATATTATATATATATATATATATATATATATATATATATACAACTGTACATTCCTAGTATCTTCCTCTGTTTATCTCCCTTCTATTGACTCCCTTCTTTTTTCCCTCCATTTGTAGAATTTACTCCAGACTAGATAGTATTCTATTTGTTCCTGGTTTTTTAATTCTTTAGTTATCTTATCTAGTTCTGCCTAATACATAATTTTCCTTATTAATGCATCTCCGCTGGGTATTTCCGTTACTTTCCACTTTTGAGCGAACAGGATTCTTGCTGCCGTAATCAGGTGTATGATTAAATATGTGTCACCTTTATTTATATTTTTCCTAATATTCCTAATAATAGCGTCTCTGGTTTGTATTGAATGTTTTGGGCGGTCATTTCTGTAATCCATTCCCATACCATAAGCCAATAAGCCTGTGCTTCTTTACATGCCCACCATGCATGAAAAAAATGTGCCCTTTTCTTTTTTACACTTCCAGCATATAGGCGAGTTACCATTATACATTTTCGCTAATCTGGCCGGTGGCAAATACCATCTATACATCATCTTATAGAGATTTTCTTTATAGGATGTTGCCAGTGCGATTTTATTATTACGTTCCCATACTTGCTGCCATTTTAAGAAGAGGCTGTCCAGTCTCTTCTTAAAAGACTCCAGTGATGAAGCACCCACACCTTCTGGAGGCAAGCCATTCCATTGGTTAATTGTTTTAACTGTCAGGAAATTTCTCCTTAGTTCTAGGTTGCTTCTCTCCTTGCTTAGTTTCCATCCATTGCTTCTTGTCCTGCCTTCAGGCGCCTTGGAGAATAGCTTGACTCCCTCTTCTTTGGGGCAACCCCTGAGATATTGGAAGACTGCTATCATGTCACCCCTTGTCCTTCTTTTCATTAAACTAGACATACCCAATTTTTACAGCCATTGTTCATATGTTTTAGCCTCCAAGCCCTTAAGTAGGTGTGTCTGGGGCAACTTCTTTTGTTTTTTCCCAACAAATCTAAAGGATGATCTTCTTAGAAAAACCAACCCTTTCCAATATGAAGTGAATTGTCTTCCCTGGGGATTTTATTATTATTATTTTCCTGAGCTGAATTGAGTTTCTGGGTGTAGTTAGGCATTTTGCCTTGAAATGGGAACTTTAAGATGGGGGGACCTCAGCTCCCAGAATTCCCCAGTCAGCCGTTTCCATGCAATAATAATAATAATAATAATAATAATAATAATAATAATAGTAGTAATAGTAGTAGTAGTAAAGTTGGAAGGGACCTTGGAGGTCATCTAGTCCAATCCCCTGCTCAGGAAGGAAACCCTATACCATTTCGGACAAATGGCTGTCCAGTCTCTTCTTAAAAACTTCCAGTGTTGGAGCATTCACCGCTTCTGGAGGCAGGTTGTTCCACTGGTTAATTGTTCTAACTGTCAGGAAGTTTCTCCTTAGTTCTAGGTTGCTTCTCTCCTTGATTAGTTTCCATCTATTGCTTCTTTTCCTGCCTTCAGGCGCTTTGGAAAATAGCTTGACTCCCTCTTCTTTGTGGCAGCCCCTGAGATATTGGAACACTGCTATCATGTTCCCCCTCATCCTTCTCTGGAACATTCTGGGACTGGAAAATTCTGGGAGTTGAGTCCACCCATCTTAAAATTGCTAAGATTGAGAAATACTGGTTTATATATTAACCGACCATCTTTGTAGAGGCAACGATGGTGGCTAGCCATCACTTCCAGGAGGATCTGGTAGGATCTGGAAAAACTCCTCTTTCCTCACCCACATTTTAAAATTAAGACCTCCTGAAGACATATTTGGCTTCATTCTACAGCCATCCTTTGCTAGATTTCAGTCTGTCTAATACATACAGCAGGGTTTGCCAACCTTGGCAACTTCAAGACTTGTGGACTTCAACTCCCAGAATTCCACAGCCAGCCTTAAAGTTGTGAAGGTTGGAGATGACGCATTGATAAAAGACGTTTCTAGCCAACAACATCAAACAATGAAACCTACAAACAAGGCCAACTGGATGAAACTTTGTGAGATCTGGGTTAGAGGAAAGTCTGTGACTATCCTGCAGCAAAAACATAAAAGAATTATGAAGAGTTCACATTTCTTGAAGACCGAAGCTACTGGAATATGTGTTTTCCTCGGTTAAATAATCCTTGGTGGAGGAGGAAAAAGATGGTCAGATTTCCTAAGAGCAATTAATTGCCGTGTCTTAAAGAACACCAGAAGCTTCAGGAAGCTTAGAATTAGGGTCTTCTGAGAAACAATAGCTTTATTAAATTGGATACTTTATCTATGATTTTAACAGTCTGGAGGTTTCCTTAGTATTTGCGTAAGGATAAATGGGATTTCAGAAGCAATGATCTCATTCAGGAACTGATGTTATCAGAACCCTGCTGTTAATCTTCAAACTAGGCTGATTTGGGGGTAACTACACCACCAGGTTGAGGCACTGGGAGAGGTTGAGGTTGTTTCTATCATCACAAGTATAAAACTGCTTATCCTGGAGGAAGTTCAAGGCCACCCAAGGAGAAGAGATCCATAGAGCATACCAAGCAAGGAGCGATGGGAAGATCATTGGTGTGCATTGTTTCTTGAGATGGTTTTAACCAGATTTGGCACCAGATAACTTGCTACATTATTTGCAGCAGGGTGGCCAAACATTCATGATGCCAGAATTCATGAATATAATATGGGATTGCATTCCTCTAAAGATTCAGAAGCTTGACCAGACACTGCCATATTTATTTTTTAAAGTTTCCTAAAGTAATGCCATACTGGGGGATTGTGGGAAATTAAAATGGTTTATTACATTGCTTCTGGCTATGAATACCACCAAGAACAACTGAGTGGAACAATCAGTGGAGGATTTCTTCATTGGGTCCTTACTGATAACTTGGTCATCATCCATGCATAGTAGTGTCTCAAGAGCTGACTAAATCTCCTCTTTTTGCTGTCACTCAAAAGTTCAATTAGTAAGTCTAACAGCGGGAGCTCAAACACAGCTCTTCAGATTGGCAGATTGTGGAGACCTCCAAATATTTATTAAATAAGGGGGGAATATAATAACACAGCATCGGAGAATAAACCCATCTCTGGGTCCTACTGTTCTTGAACCACAGAGTTCATCAACTCTTAATTTAAAAATTTGGAGACAAAGCTATGATATATTGAAGATCGCCTTAATTTGAGTTTCTTTTAACTGAAGATGTTAGGGTGTGAACGTAGCTAGAACCCAGTTAGAAAAGACATCAAATTTTAAGAGAAATTTGTCTTTATTTTAGCACCTAAATGTCATTGCCTGAATTTTTCTACTTTTTGATATAACAAATTGTGCTCTCCTTATTGAAGGAGAATTCATTTGTTAGTGTACTTGCCTGTTTGCACATAGAAAAAGATTATTTTCCAGCAGCAAAATGTTTTCATCCAGCCTCTGGAAGCTGAAATGTTACCAAGAAATGCACGCATTCCAACAAGGGCCTTGCCTACTTTATTAATATTCTCAGTGTCTGAATTGGATTGACTTGAAGTCACATTGCAAATTAATTAAGTTTCTGTTTTCTACACGCTCATCTCTTTGTTTCAGGCCACAATGAGTTTGTAAAATATATTCCTTGGATCAGCTTGCATCATTTTTTTTAAAAAAGTGTATCTCTGAGGCTAAAAGGTTTACAAGTCTGCATTTTTAGGACCCCCAAAAAGTTTAAATATTTATAGCATTGAATTTGCGTATGTTTGTCTTCAGATTACTGAAGAAACAGGAGAGGATAAATAAAGTAGATATAAAGTGATTGTCCGGTTCTTCACCTCTTCAATCTGCAAGTCATCCCAACAAGTTTCTAGAGTTTAGGCTTTAGGAGCTACAGAAGGAACTTGAGGTTCACCAGATAAAGTAGAGAAGAATCAAAACAGATGTGGAAGGCCCTGGTTATGTGGACTTTATAGACTGAAATCTGACCTACTCCCGGAATAGGGAAAAATTAAATTGCTCTGCAGTTCCAGTTAGCTTGGCTAGGATCTTGACCAGTTTCAGACCCAGGTTGATGAGACAAATCAAGGCGAAAAGTCAAGACTTTGCCCATCACTGGGTCCACCAGGGTTGGGTTTCAGGAACGTCACAGATATCAACAGCCGAGGCTTATAAAGATTAATGTCAAAAGGCACTGAGTCCTTGCCCTGTCACTCATTGGGGTTAACCATGTTTGCTCATATGAAATGGATCATGTGAGTTATTGACACAGAAAGAACTCATTAGCACACAAGTTCAATGGTGTTGAGTGACAAAAAAAACCACCTGGAAGATGGCGACTGGAATTTTGTTTTTCCTTCTCCTTTTTTTTTTTTAAGCTGGGGATGATGGGCAGCCATTTTGCTGGATCAGAAAAAAAATGGAAGACAAGTTGGGGGTGGACTGATAACTTAAACAAGTGCCTCTGAATTGTCTTCAGGGCTCATGATTCCCTATGGAAAAGGTGACTTCTCAGTTGCACACAAGTCCACAACACAGTTCAAACCAATATCTTGATTTTTTTATTTCAAGAGTCAAGAACAAGTATTCTTGACTCTTGAAATAAAAAAATTGCATTCCAATATTTAGACCTAAAGCGATGCTCAAATGTTATATAGATCTCACATTTACCTTCATAAGGACTAGGAACTTCAAAAAGTTGTCCTGTCAAAATTTATAAAAGTTGGTTCTGGTGTGTTTCAGACGCCTCCCCACATATCAGATCAGAAACTGATTGAGGTTAGAATTTGGCTGCGTTGTTTGCATTACTGGTTCAAATGATCTTTTCCCGATGCATCTCTGGCACCGTTAATGCTCCAAAACTATTTCAAATTATTCTGGGGAAAAAAATAAAACAGAAGACAATAAATAATGTACATTTCCCCATTATATTTGATCTAAAGAACAGGTCTTGGGCCTTGAATTCCTAAAAAATCAGAATCATACTTTCTCTTCTCCTTAAAATGGTGATCGGCCAGCTATTGATCTCTCTTTCAGAGCTGAAGAAGAGAAAACACTACGGATTTTCAAATATGTTCTCAATCCTGTGAGCCAGCTCTTCAATTTTTTTTTAAAAAAATAACTCTTGTTTTGTTCTCTGACAGCTTTCCTAGATGGTTGCCTGTGATTATCCGAGCCTATATTTTTAAAACTTTCTTCTGCTTATCAAGTGAATGTGGTTGTATATTTGATTTCACGCATTGATTGGAGAGTTGGGTTACCACATTCCTGTTCCAGGAAAGAGATGTTTTCCCCTCCTCACACACCCCAGATCCAGGAGGCCTGTGCTGCCATGGTGCTCATGAAAAGGGTTTGCTACCTTCAAGCCACCCTTGAAAGTGTCATGGCTGGTAATTCTCTGCAGATCTGCAAGAAGATGATTGGTTTAACTCCCATATTGTGCCTTTTGCCCTCTGACATAGCAAACATACGATAACAAGCAGGAATGAGGTCCCTCTGGGACAGTGCTAAGGTCTGTGGTGGATTAATCGTTTCCAAGCATAACTTATCTCCCCGAGGGTACCGTGCAATGGAGAACTGAGCGGAATTAACCGCATAGCTCTTGGCCGATTAAGAAACCTGGAAGGAATTCCATTCTTCCTTCTTCTTGGCCACCTCTTCCATAGCACCTCAAAACTCTGCTCAGCTCTGGATACAGATCTAAGTTGGGCTGCTTCGTGCACAGGATGGAGCTGCTTTGCTTTCAGAGACAGACAGGGAAGGAAGGAGCCTGGAAACAAATGCACAAGCTTTGCAACAAACACAGGAACTTCAGAGGTCTTCTCTTCAGAAAGAGTTGAGTCGTTGTGAATTCATTCATCTCCTCCAGTTCACTGGACTGGACTGGACTGGACTAGGGTAGGGTAGGGTAGGGTAGGGTAGGGTAGGGTAGCGTAGCGTAGCGTAGCATAGCATAGCATAGCATAGGGCAGGACAGAATACTTTATTGGCTAAGTGTGATTAGACAAACAAGGAATTTGTCTCTGGTGCAGAAGCTCTTAGTGTATATGCAAAGCAGCAGAGTAATAATAATCATAATAATAACACCAATTAGAATAGAATAGGAATAGGAACAGGAACAGGAACAGGAACAGGAACAGGAACAGGAACAGGAACAGGAACAGAAACAGAAACAGGAATAGAATAGAATAGAATAGAATAGAACAGAATAGAATAGAATAGAAATCTTATAGAATAGAAATAGAAATAGAAATAGAATTATTGGCCAAGTGTGATTATATGAAGAAAGAATTTGTCTCCAGTGCAGAACTCTTAGTGTACATGCAAAGCAGCAGAGTAATAATAATCATAATAATTGTACCAATAAGAGGTGATAGTAAAGAAGATAAGGATAATAGTACAGCCATATAACATCGGTAAATAGCCTTAGGCATAAGACAGTACTGTGGGAATTAGGTGCTCTGCAGAGGGATGCCATGAGGGGAAAAAACTATCCCTGTGTCTAGTTGTTTTGGCATGCCATGCCTTGTAGCTGCCTACTGACAGGAGGAGTTGAAACAGTTTATGTCCAGGATGTGAGGGGTCTGTAGATATTTTCTCAGCTCCAGACTGGGACAGCCCGTAGGCAACATGCTTAACTTGGTGAATTAACCCCTTCTCTCACATTGTGTCAGCTGCAAAGACAAAGAAAAGGAAAAACATGACTTATTTGCCTGCCCTTGACCCCTTCCATCCATCACCTGAGGAGTTTAAACTCCCCCATAGGCCTAAGACAAAGTTTGGCAATGTTGAGTCATCACAATGCCATGACTCCAAAACACCTTAGCCCAAATTAAACTATTTCTTAAGAGCTGAAATATTTGTAAGAATGCACACTCTCAAATGATTACTGTTTGTCTTAATTTTCGATTCCAGTGTGCAGACTTGCCAAATTTGATGAGAGCTCTGCCTTACTGTTGTTGTTGTTCTTGTGTATCTGAAGTTCGTTAGCAAATTCGGAGTTCTTCGGCTTGGTTAAGAGGGCACTGACGTTTCTAGGCTGCCCTATCTGTGTTTCCTGGTAAAATACATGGGAAAATCCCATTGGCGGAAAAATCCATTTAGGGATAGGATTAGGTCACCATGAACTCATAGAACAAAATGGACATTGCCAACAAATTCGGAGTTCTTCGGTTTGGTTAGGAGGGCACTGACTTTTCTAGGCTCCCCTGTCTATCTTTCCTGGTAAAATACATGGGAAAATCCCATTGGAGGAAAATTCCACTTAGGGTTAGGGTTACGTCACCATGAACTCGGAGAGCAAAATGGACATCGCTAGTGCTTTTTTTGTCATAGAACATACCAGATGTAAGTTCCGGCACCTTTTTTCTTACAAAAAAAGCACTGATCTGAACCATCACACAAAAGGGGGACTAGTGCCTGACAAGATTGCCCGTCCATCACAACAGCTATCCTTCCCCCCACACATACAAAAACACACACTCCAATATTCTGTGCAGCAGAATTTCCTGATAGAAACCTTATCCTTCTTTAAGTATCACGTGTTTTAGTCCCAAACATATGTGGGAACATTGCTGGCTATGTGAATTCTGTTCTTTGCATCAGCTGAAAAGCAACTTGTTTTATTTTATTTGTTTTTTAAATTATTAAATTAGGTCAACTTCCCTCTCTTTGCAGTACCTCCCAGTATTTTATTTTGTATGTTGTATTGTCTACATTCTCTCTCTCACTCTCTCTTTCTGTCTGTCTGTCTGTCTGTCTCTATCTCTATCTCTATCTCTATCTATGTCACTGATGCTTTATTTAAACTTATATATGTATATCAGTGATTTTATGTAGATGCCATACGCTAAATAAATAAAATAAAATGGACTAATATCATAAATGCTGTTCAGATTCTAATTCTCTCTCTCTCTCTCTCTCTCTCTCTCTCTCTCTCTCTCTCTCTCTCTCTCTCTCTCTCTCTCTCTCTCTCTCTCTCTCTCTCTCTCTCTCTCTCTCTCTGCTGAAAAAGTGGTGGGGTGGAACCAGCTCCATGAAAAAAATATATAATCTGGGACCAAGGATAAAAAATATAAATTAATATAGAACAGGGAGAGTCATCTCACCCAACAGATGTTTTCAGCTTCATTGGTCACCTGTCGAGTGAAAAAACGTGAATATTTTTTCCCTTTCTAACAGCCTCATGGATGTCAATGATGAAACTAATTAGCCATGTTCTCCCTTTATTAAAATCATAAATTTCCCACTTTGGGCCTGACTAGAGTCCAGAAGGTCGAAGGGAGGCTGGGATGAAATTCCCTGACTGATTAAACTCTCTATAATACATGGCAATATTTCACCCTTGTCAAGAGACTTATCAGCCTGTGACGTTCAGGGTATCTTCCTCCTCTGTTTTCTGGCTGTTATTTTACAGACAGTAGAGAAATGGAATGGAGACAAAGAAGATGAGTGGGAAGGACCATCCCTGGCATAAACAAGCATCCCATCCTTTGATTAACATCCCAGCCCTGTTGTTTCTCCATAGGGATCACCAACAAAGTCGACCTCTCCTATTTTAGCTTGAGCCAGAAGATGGATGGAAGGACATGCTGTGTTACCTTCGCCCTTTGTCTCTTTACCCATTTGTCCCCTCAGCCCCTCGTCTTTATTGTACCAAGAAAGAGAGAAAAAGGCTTGATAGTGTTCCTGTAACTTATCCGGCCATCAACCCATATGCAGAATTCCATTTTGCAGAAAGGAATGGCCCAGACCTTAGATTAGGAATAGACTGGACTATTACCTTGAAGGAGGAGGAGGAGGAGGAGGAGGAGGAGGAGGAGGAGGAGGAGAAGGAGAAGGAGAAGGAGAAGGAGAAGGAGAAGGAGAAGGAGAAGGAGAAGGAGAAGGAGAAGGAGAAGGAGAAAGTTTGCAGGGCCCTAAAAATAAATATCCTTCAAGATATTCTGTAAGGCTTTCTTCTAATTAGAAAGACATATAACGACATGGCTGACATTACCAGATTTTACACCACGTTGTGGGCTGGTCCAAAAGATCTAACACCCAGGATCTCAATCACCTTGTCAGCAACACACACACACACACACACTGTCAAATAGGGCGCCATTCTTATTGTTTCAATTTGCTGATAGAAAGACTGAGGGTTTTGTTGTTGTTAGTTGCGAAGTCGTGTCCGACCCATCACGACCTCATGGACAACGTTCCTCCAGGCCTTCCTGTCCTCTACCATCGTCTGGAGTCCATTTAAGCTCATGCCTGCTGCTTCCGTGACTCCATCCAGCCACCTCATTCTCTGTTGTCCCCTTCTTCTATTGCCCTCAATCTTTCCCAGCATTAGGCTCTTCTCCAGTGAGTCCTTCCTTCTCATGAGGTGGCCAAAGTACTTGAGTTTCAACTTCAGGATCTGGCCTTCTAAAAAGCAGTCAGGGTTGATCTCCTCTAGGACTGACCGGTTTGATCGCCTTGCAGTCCAGGGGACTCACAGGAGTCTTCTCCAGCACCATAGTTCAAAGGCCTCAATTCTTAAGACTGAGGGTACAACAGCAAAATCAATCTATCCTGAACGGGATTATAACAGAATAACAGAGTTGGAAGGGACCTTGGAGGTCTTCTAGTTCAAACCCTCTGGTCAGGCAGGAGAACCTATACCATTCCAGACAAATGATTGTCCCATCCTCTTCTTCAAAAAGCTCCAGTGATGGAGCATCCACAACTTCTGGAGGCCAGTCGTTCCACTGATTAATTGTCCTCACTGTCCATTTTAGAGATAAGATCTATGTCAAGAGAAAAGTTGGCTGTCTCTTTGGGAATGGCCCACCTCAATTGTTGGCTTCCCCAATTATTCCATCGTTTTCAAAATCTTTGGGATGACCTTCTGCTCTGCAGAAGGAGCCCTAAAGCCTGGTTAATTCCACATGGGGAGAATGCCTGGGTCACGGGCTGTGGGACGTGGAGGGAGGACTGGCTGCAAGGCAATCTGGTATTCATTGTCTAGTAATGGCTTAATTATCTCAAGGGGGAGGGGACGGCAGAGTGGCGGTGTGCGCAATGAACCTTGAAATTGTCACGATTGGAAGGAGCCGTTTATCAGGGAGCCTCTGGGGCAAGAGAGGACAGGGCCAACGTGGGAGAGGAGGAGCCAGGAATTTGTGTTGATTTGGTCCCCTCTGGAATGTTTCCTGCTTCTTGGCCTTTTCCACCAGCCAGTGAACCCTGGAAGAGAAGGGACATGGCGGGGGAGAGATTTCAAGGCGTCAGAATTTCACAGAAAGAAATGGCCCAGGGTAGAATCTTAGATTAGGGTGCATGGAAATATTATCCAGGAGGGGGAGAAGGAGAAGGATGTTCCTCAAACACAATTTGTTTTAAATCAGGGGAGCTCGATATACAGTAAGCCTCCTAGCCATACACAACCAAAGTTATTATTTATTGGTTATTTGTCATAGAATAGAAAGAAACGTGATTAAGTATGCTCATAGAAAATAATCATATATCATTTTTAATGAAATGGAAAATAAATGCATTCAGTTTTCTCCTGGTCCATTCCATGTATTTTAGTCTCTCTCTCTCTCTCTCTCTCTTTCACACACACACACACACACACACACACACACACACACACACACACACACACACACACACAGAGAGAGAGAGAGAGAGAGAGAGAGAGAGAGAGAGAGAGACAAAGAGAGAGAGAGAGAGAGAGAGAGAGAGACAAAGAGAGACAGATAGACAGACAGACACTTACACAAAGAGTTGGGGTACCACTGAAAGATTACATTGGCCTAAGGAGATGGAGAAAATTGGATATTCCTGCTGAAAACCAAGAGAATCAGAATAAAAATCAATAATTATTTATGGTGGTTTTTTTCCATTTTTTTCCCCAGAGAGGACTGGTTCATCTTCAAATCCATAATTTGAAAGCATCTGTTTTTCTCTTGCTCATTCTGCGTCCAGTTTTTATTAGCATTAGAATGATATTATTTTATCTTTTACTGGTCACTAAAAAGTCCTCAATTTTAGGCAGCCTCTTGTGATTTGCTGACTCATGAATCAAATATAACATGCCGTTACGCAAATAGTTGTTGCATTAGTTAGTTTTATTTATAGTCAAAAACCAAACCGGTAAGATGCAATTACATAAAACCAAAATAAAAACACAGTAAGAACCAAATGATTAATAAAATGAATAATGAACCATATCCAGACGGGAATAAATCAACTAGTAAAATTCCAGTCTTAAGCCTAGAGCCCTTTTATAGCAATTATTATTGCATAAAGTTTGGCAATGATCCTAGATAGTTTCTGCAGACCCAGTCTACTAGTAAAAAGAAAGTGTTCACTTATTTTGGCCAGCCTAAACAATTAGTTATAAATGGGGTTATTAATTCAGAATGCCAGGTTTGATCCAGAGGCCAGCAAGACAGCCTCAGCAGTACTGTCTCAGTCACCACACAACCCAGATCTTGGAAAGGAATTATATT
This sequence comes from Protobothrops mucrosquamatus, assembly GCF_001527695.2. Classification (NCBI taxonomy): domain Eukaryota; kingdom Metazoa; phylum Chordata; class Lepidosauria; order Squamata; family Viperidae; genus Protobothrops; species Protobothrops mucrosquamatus. The sequence continues at coordinate 48,826 of NW_015387988.1, read as the reverse complement.
AAACTTTCTTTGCAGAATTGTGAAAGGAAGAGCTCTGAAGTGCAGCCAGTGAGAATGCTTTAAATATGATACATGTTTTTGCAAGTTCCCTTGGAAGAGTTCTGTGTGAATGTTGTCAGAAAAAAAGATGCACCAATTTTTAATTTACTGATCAGGCCATTCCATATTCAGTCAGCTTTCATAGAAGAACAGAACAGAACAGAACAGAACAGAACAGAACAGAACAGAATAGAATAGAATAGAATAGAATAGAATAGAATAGAATAGAATAGAATAGAATTCTTTATTGTCCTGGTGTGATTGGACACACAAGAAATTTGTCTCCATTGTATAAGCTTTCAGTGTACATGTCAAGACAAAGTGATAAGTAACAGATCATAAACCATAAGATACAATCATAATCATAAGATACAAACAATGAGTGATGATCATAAGAATAGGAGAAGATAGTAGTAAAGATGAGAAGGTGAAAAAGATGAGAGGATGGCAAGCATAATAGCAATACAGCTTACTACATGGGTAAGTGTCTTCAGGCTTTAGTGTTGAATGCTGAGCTGAAGTCTACAAAAAGAACCCTGGCATAGTCTTTTTCCTTTCATGCAAAGCAAAGGAAGCAGAAATCAGCCTGCCCCACAGATGCCGTGGAACATTTAAAGCCATTAAACTAGGATTTGAGCCTTATTTGTAATATGAACCCAGCCTCCCAAATCCCAACACACTGACCTTAAAAACAAACAAACTCTTCTAAGCTAACACAAAGGAGCTAGTCACACTTATGGTTTTCATCTCGACAAAGCTCTAGCTGCCTGAAAGAAAAAAAGAAACCTTGCTTGCATCGGATTTGGAAGCTAGAGCTTGAAGGGTCCCCCCACGTTAACACACACNGAGGGAGGGAGGGAGGGTCTTCTAACCCTGTGAAAAAAATAAAATTATGTTATCCCTTGTTTTTTTCAAGCAAGATGTTATAGTCATTTATCATATATTTCTTTACTTGGCTTTGCAATAAACAAAAAAAGTCCATTGCATGATTCTTTCAGCACAACTCGTCTTTAAAGAGTGATGCCTTCAGTGCAGCATGTGCAGATTGTCATGAAAACTAGTAGCCACTGAAAACATCACCCTCCATAAATCCGTAAACACGCTAACTGCAATGCTCCTCTGGGCCAGGGCTCCAGCCTGAAAGCCTGCTGATATTTCAAGGAGATCCAGGAGATAATTCAACGTGTTAAAGGGACCTATAGTATGATCTCAAATAAGAATAGGTGATAGTGATGGTGATGGTGTTAGTGGGGGCAGCAGTTAATGTAGGGGAGAAGGCATTAATTAATTAGGGCAATCAAAATAGCAATCACCAACATCACGTACACACAAACACCTCACAAACACAAATCCTTGAGACACGGACAAGATGGAGAAGGTTTTCCTAGATGAATTGTAAACTTTTCGGAGATGGAATCAAGTTGAACCAAGTGCAACAGTTTGGAAAGAGGAGGAGATCAGAACTTCTTCATTATCCTTGTTTCTCTGCACTAGGAGAACCCTTTCTACCAGAGATAAACTATGTCACATTGAAGGCAATAGAGTTTATACCTGCAGGTAAGAGCCGTTGAGATGGCAATCCGTACCGGAATGTGAGAAGGGCCTTGGGAGAAAGGATGAAGAGATGCTACTTTGGGAATGTCAGACAAGAGACAGTTGAGCCCACAGCTGTATAATGGACAGGACAAGAGGCTGAGAAGAGACAACCCCCCCCAATTTTCTCAGGCTGTAAATAAGATGACGGGAGAATGGTACTTTTGGATTTACAAGATTCGGTTAATGAAGCTTTACAATAGACGTAGAAGTAGCTCCTATAGACATGTTTCCTGTCTGGTCTACCTGGTAAGACTGACACGCTGATGCACTGATAACCTTACCTAGTTTGGGTAATGAAACGTCTGCCAGAAAACAGCCAAGTCAGGAAGCACCAAGGACCTCCTCAACCCTGAACTACAAATGTTCTCCTTTGTTGATAAGACCAGGGCTTTTTTTCTCATAGAACACCCAGAACGGAGTTCCGGCACCTTTTTTTGGATGGAACCTTATAGGGTAGGCAAGGAGGGTTGTATGACGTGTGTGAGTTCCGGCACCTTTTTTTTTTTTTTTTAGAAAAAAACCACTGGATAAGACTGACACAGTCCTGGATTACTTGTGAGCAGATCATGCAGAGATTTGTGCTATTATTCCATGATTGCAGGCTGACCTGACAAGCTTGTGCAACGTACATCATAGATGCACATATTATGAATAATCGTATTACACTAACAGATTAAGAACATCAGATTTGTTCTAGATCGTCTGTCTTCCTGTCTTTCCAATTATACCAAAAAAAGTCAGATTTAATTAATTGAAAACAAATGAGTATTTCCCCCACACACACACACACAATTCAGTAAAGAAAGAGACACGACTTTCTACCACTTCTATTCACTGGGTTCTGAACCAGAAACTCATCTGCAATTTCTTTCTATTTCACCTTCTCTTCCTAGGAAATTCCAGATTTCACCACACGGTGGGGCACGGAAAGGAAATGCTTACTCTGCAGAAAAAGAAAAGATATAAATATCACCCAGGGGCATTTTTATCACATTAGGACTGACACAGATGGAAATGTATTGTTTGATCAGTTTTCTACTCCCCGTAGAATGTGTATGTTTCTGTTTAATAGAAAGGCAGGCTCTGCATTTTAGAAAAAAGCCCTAAAACCCAAACCAGCCAATCCTTTCTCCCTCTGTTCCTTCCTATACATAGCCACTGGCAGCAAGAGCCACGAACTAGAGTTAGACAAAGTTGTAGAAAATGAAGAAGCTAAACACATGGCAGTTGCTACACCCCTAAATTTCGAACACATAACACGGAAGACGATGTGATGGCTGTAAGTGACCGATTGTACGTCACTATTTTCAATGCTGTTTGTACAGTCACTAAATGAATGGTTGAAAGTCACAGGCAGCCTGTGTTGCAATCCAGAAGTCAGAGCCAGACTCTTTGATCCCAGTTTGTATATGCAAAGAAACATCTGTAAAACTGACTTGCTTTGGCCCAGCAAATGAACATCAGGAGTTTTTGGTCTGTGGAGATTCTCAGTCATCCAGGTCATAGTTATCCCACTCGCTAAAAAGAAGGCAAATGACCAGCCGTCTGCAAGGAATGTAAATCCTGCCATTCCCCACCATCCAGTCAGAGCTGAAGAAGCTTCTGGGATGAGAAGCGAAACGTCTTCAAAGAAAAACAAGAAAGCCTAGTTGCCTCCTGAAAAAGCAATGTGAAAAAAGCAAGGTTCTACATTTAGGCAAGAAAAACCAAATGCACAGGTAGAGATTAAGTGGTACCTTGCTCAATAGTAGTAACTGTGAGAGGGATCTTGATGTCCTAGTGGACAATCCCTTAGATAGGAGCCAGCCATGTGCTGCAGCTGCCAAAAAGGCCAACACAGTGCTGGGCTGCATGAACAGAGGGATAGAATCAAGATCACGTGAAGTATTAATACCACTTTACAATGCCTTGGTAAGGCCACACTTGGAATACTGCATCCAGTTTTGGTCACCACGATGTAAAAAAGATGTTGAGACTCTAGAAAGAGTACAGAGAAGAGCAACAAAGA
>NW_015387988.1:41583-44905 GCF_001527695.2 Protobothrops mucrosquamatus | reverse complement strand
TGTGCTGCAGCTGCCAAAAAGGCCAACACAGTGCTGGGCTGCATGAACAGAGGGATAGAATCAAGATCACGTGAAGTATTAATACCACTTTACAATGCCTTGGTAAGGCCACACTTGGAATACTGCATCCAGTTTTGGTCACCACGATGTAAAAAAGATGTTGAGACTCTAGAAAGAGTACAGAGAAGAGCAACAAAGATGATTAGGGGACTGGAGGCTAAAACATATAAGGAAAGGTTGATGGAATTGGGAATGTGTAGTTTAATGAAGAGAAGGACAAGGGGGGGACATGATAGCAGTGTTCCAATATCTCAGGGGCTGCCCCAAAGAAGAGGGAGTCAAGCTATTCTCCAAAGCGCCTGAAGGCAGGACAAGAAGCAACGGATGGAAACTGATCAAGGAGAGAAGCAACTTAGAACTAAGGAGAAACTTCCTGACCATTAGAACAATTAACCAATGGAACAACCTGCCTCCAGAAGCGGTGAATGCTCCAACACTGGAAGTTTTTAAGAAGAGACTGGACAGCCATTTGTCTGAAATGGTGTAGGGTTCCTGCCTGAGCAGGGGGTTGGACTCGATGACCTCCAAGGTCCCTTCCAACTTTTTTTTTCTTCTTCTTCTTCTTCTTCTTCTTCTTCTTCTTCTTCTTCTTCTTCTTCTTCTTCTTATTATTATTATTATTATTATTATTATTATTATTATTAATAATAATAATAATAATAATAATAATAATAATAATAATAATAATCAGGAGTTTTTGACATTTTGAGAACACAGCCCAAGGGTGCAAGACATGGGCATTCACAAAAGAGTGGGTGGGTGTTTGCCTGGCTCCGACTGTGTTCCCAGGTCAGTCTGAGGTTCTGCAGCATGAAGGTGGAAACCCCGTCTCTCATTTTTGGCAGGAAACAATATATTGTCTTGCAAAAAGAGCCAACAGCTTTCAGACAGGAAGAACCTTATCACAACTGCAAGAGTCTCCTGGGTGTTCTCTCCCAGAGTCTGCACTTCACGTTGCTGTGCGTTGCCCTGGGTTTTTCTTTCCCTGAATTTGCAACTTGCAAAAAGAAAACACACACACACACACACACACACACACGTACACAATAGACATGAGCGTTTCTCATTCTCTCAATGTTTTCTTCCGAACGGGACTGTCCAATCCCCCCCCCAAAACCTGAACAGCCCTCTTTTCAGAATAACAGAATAAACATCAAAAGATAACTGGAGTTAAACCCAGAGCGATCCAACTTTTTTTTTTTTTTGGCAATATATTTTATTTATTTATTAACAAAACATAAGTCATCCAATAATTGGTTTTTCATTTCACTAAAGTTCAGAGAATATGTGGCTGCTGGGGTTGGGATTGATCTTCCCGATTCTTCAAGAAAACCCCAGTTTACAAAGCGAACTGGTCTATTGGAAGCAAAACCTAGCTAGAAATAGAATTTGTGGACATCTCCTTCCTAGCCCAGGATCCTTTAAAAAACAGATTAAAAAAAAAAACAGGTTAGCCTCCATCTCTTCTTAGGAAGGCCCCCATCTTTATTTTCTCCTTGGATACACAGCAGTTATTTCGCAAATTTTGGCTCAGGAACAGCAACTCCGCCGTTACCATTTCAACTGAGTGGCCTTCAAGCTGCTTTCTGTCGCTTCCATCTATCTTTCTTTTCCCCCAAAGTCTTTCCATCCATGGGCCACCTCAAACCTGTCGCAGTCAAGCAGAACATAAATGGTGGGAATAAAGGAAACACAGACAGAACTGTGTTTATTTCTGAGCCGGGTGCTATTAAAAAGTAGCGGGCTGTCTCCTCCTCACGTGGGTGGGAATCTCTGAAGGAACAGACGTTACCAAGAACTTTTAATTTTTTTTCTTCTTCCCTCTTCCTCTGAAGTCACCCTGTTGCAACAGTGGTGTCTGTGTAGGCTGTAAGGGAGATACATTTTCTACCATGCAGCCTTACCACCAAAGAGGAGAAAAGGACAACACAATGGACCATAATCTTTTTTCCAATGGGATTGTGAAACCAATCACTCCAAGAATCGTCCCAAAGGTGCTTTTTAAAGGAGGCAACTGGACTTTCTTAGTTTTTCTTGGACGACGTTTCGCTTCTCATTCAAGAAGCTTCTTCAGCTCTGACTAGATGGTGGGGAGTGGAAGGATTTACCATCCAGTCAGAGCTGAAGAAGCTTCTTGGATGAGAAGTGAAACGTCGTCAAAGAAAAGCAAGAAAGTCCAGTTGCCTCCTGAAAAAGCACCTTTGGGACAACCATGACCTGGAGGACAGAGTATCTCCATAGATCAGGGGTCTTCAAATTTGGCCCTTTTATGACTTGTGGACTTCAACTCCCAGAATTCCTCAGCCAGCATGAGGAATTATGGGAGTTGAAGTCCACAAGTCATAAAAGGGCCAAGTTTGAAGACCTCTGCCATAGATACTCCAAGGATCCCAACTTAGGAACATCAGGTCCCTCAGGCAGACATGACGTCACACCTTTTACCACACCAAGTTGTACTTAACCTTCTATTGAAATGGTGAAAGTGAAGCAACCCCCCCCATGTGGACCAATAAAAGGCCATAACAACTGAGGATAGAAAGTACAGTTTCTCTAAGTCCATAGCTAAGGATTTGTAGTAATTTTATTGGGTTTGTTTGGAGTAAAGAACTTGTCCAGATGTGCATTTTTTTTCATAAATGGGACCGAAGAAAAGGTGATGTAGTCTATACCAGGGGTCTCCAACCTTGGCAACTTTAAGACTTGTGGGCTTCAACTCCCAGAATTCCTCAGCCAGCATGGAATTCTGGGAGTTGAAGTCCATAAGTCTTAATGTTGCCAAGATTGGAGAAGGGCCAAGTTTGAAGACCACAGATCTGGTCCACAGATTCAGATGGGGGGAAATCATTGATTTAAGCTTTGGATACTTCGATAGCCGGATCTGAGTTTGTATATTCTGTTGTACTAAGAAAGTAAACTGTCTTGTGGTGTCTTCCTACCATTTCTCATTCGGTTAGATGAACTTCATTGTTGAGCAATCATTTCAAAGGAGGAGGAGGAGTTAGGGAAATTCTTGAACTCATTTAGTGATGAAGTGTCAAAGAAGAAAGTACAAATATCTCATTTTTCACTGTAGGATTCTCTCTCCAATGATCTGTTGTCTCCAAGTTCTTGATTAACTGGTTATGTGGCCGTCTCCAAGTTCTTAATTAACTGATCATGTGGCTTCAGATCATTTTCAACTCCTAGTCATCTCACAGATAGATCTTCTCCATGGTGATGGAGAAAGACCAAATGACCTGATCTTTCAGATCTTCCAACAGTG
>NW_015387988.1:33942-40654 GCF_001527695.2 Protobothrops mucrosquamatus | reverse complement strand
AGGATCTTCTCCAGAGAGCTGGGACTTTACATAACACATCCAAAGTAGGATAATTTGAGCCTGGATATTTGTGCCTCAAGTGAAAAGTCTGGGCTAACCCAAGTTCATACTTTTCCATTAAATTGCAAGGGAAAAAATATCAAGAGGAAGCTACAGATATTGTTGGTGTTACTGTCTCTACTAAGAGGAAGTCCTGCCTTTGAGAAACTCACTTTCCTTTGCCTGGAGAAATTCAGAGTAACTGTTTATGGAATTTCTGCCAGAGAAATCAGTGGGATCTTATGGAAAGGTCACCTGTGCCCTTTATAACGCATCTCTCGAACTGAGCCGAGCCCTGAATTAAGATTCTCCTTGAATCAAAATTGGGCACCCTCAAATTTACGCGGACAGTTTGCAAACTTGACTCGCTTGCTGTTTTTTCTATGTTGAATGGGAGGATCAATTCTCAAAAGTGACCGGAGGATCAAAACGAATCGGGCTGATGTGCTAAATCAAAATTAACAGTTCCAAGCTGGATTTTCCACGATTTGTGCCAGCTTACTAAATACAGCATGTCACCGCATCTTACTTGCCAGATTTTCAGAATAATTGGTAAAGCAGGCATAAAGGCAGGAGGTACTTTTTACCATTTTATTATTATTATTATTATTTGGGGAAGAGACCTTGGCTCAGGAGTCAGATCAAAGCCCTGATTTTATTTTATTTTTTTAATTTGCATGTGTAATGCACACAGCACATTTTAAATAGGTGGGATTTCATGTGATCACGACCATCCTTATTACTTTTCTCACACACAAACACACACACACACACACACTGCCTCCTTGCACCTGCTGAAAACTATCTGTTCTTGGTGTAGTTGTTCTTGACCTTAGCGGTCTCCTTGGTTGACAGAGGGTCCTTGACCTTTGACCACAATTGAGCCCAACATTTCTGTTGCTAAACGAGCTAGTCGTTAAGTGAATTTCAGGTCCCGTTTTACGACCTTTCTTGCCACGGTTGTTAAGTGAATCTCTGCAGTTGTTAAGTGAGTATCACAGTCATGAACTGAATCTGGTTTTCCCCCTTGACTTTGCTTGTCAAAGGTCGCAAAAGGGGATCCCATGACCCCCACCCCACCCCGGGATATTGCAAGCGTCATAAATATGAGTCGGTTGCCAAGTGTCTGAATTCTGGTCATGTACCACGGTGATACTGCAATGATCGTTAAGTATGAAAAAATGATCATAAGCCACTTTTTTCAGTGCGGTTGTAACTGAACGGTCCCTAAATAAATGGATGTGAGTCGGGGACTACTTTATTTGGAATTCTTTCACCTCAGATTATTGTCGATAGGAATATGGGAATACTAGCCATCTTGGTCTAGCCCAGTTTCCAAAGTTGTGGCCGAAATAGGAGAAGGAAAGAGCATTTGGTATGAGCACTGCCTTGACTTATTTATAAATATAAATAATAACTCTGTCCATGATCTTAGAGCAGGGGTGTCAAACTCAATTTTATTGAGGGCCACATCAGCATTGTGGTTGCCCTCAGGGGGCCAGGTGGGTGTGGCCAGGGTGGGTGTGGCCTACTGGGTGGGCGTGGATGGAGTGGGTGTGGCCTGCTGGATGGGTGTGGCCAGCTCTACATTGTTTGCGTCAAGGGTGCCTGTGGGGGCCTGGGCAGAAGTGGGATAGATCTGAGGGTCTCTGGCAGAAGGGGGTGGGACCGGGGCAAGTGCCAAGGCATGGTCCACTGGAGGAGCCACACTGTTCCTCTCAGGCTATGTGGGGGAGGGGGGCTTATGGAGCTAGGACTGAATGCGTTTTAGCATAGATGGCCACCACAAAATTGTACATTGGCTCCCGGCTGGCCTGGGCCAGGGCCAAGGCAGCGGGGGCCGTTCCCTCACTGTTTCCAGGATGGCTTCACAGGCCACATGAAACCACTTCGCGGGCCGCATCCGGCGCCCGGGCCTTGTGTTTGACATATCTATCTTAGAGGTAATATTAGCCACCATGATTCATACCTCTGGATGGGGAGAGGGGCTGGGGTCCTTTTCTAAAGCTGTGAGAAGGGAGAATTCTGGGAGTTGAAGTCCACACCTCTTAGAGTTGCTCAGGTTGAGGAACATGTCATAGACTCACGTCCATGCATTTCAAATGGACCCTACGTAGCTGACCCTCACCTTGTCTTGTGGAATCCAATCCCAGATGTCCACTGTGCTTTGCTTCTTGAGGTCAAACACCGATGTGCCCTCTTCCTGAGGCAGACCCTCCTGGCTGTAGCTCCCACATCCCCAAATTCCACCACTGCAAGTCTTCAAAAGCGCCCTGAACACTCACCTGTTTATTTTGCCCCATAATTAAGTTAGGGCTTAGGAGACACCATTATCTCGATTGCATTAACGGGTGTTCCTTGTTAATTCAATGTTATGATTGCTGTTATTGGTTTATTGTATTTTGCTGAGCACCTTAAGGCGGTGTGTGTATGTGTGTGTGTGTGAGGGGAAGTGGTTCCTTCAAAGGTGGCCTGTCAGCCAGGAGCTAATTAAGCAAAATAAACCAAAATAACCAAATCCGGCTTTTTAGGGGGGGTTTCAGAGTCCTCCTTAGTTCTGCAAAGTTGCATGTAACCCGCGAGTTAACAGTCTTGCAAAGCTGGGTTTGAGGGTCATCCTAGCATGCCACAAGCATGCTGCAAGCATGTGTGGTGAGCACACGTTTGGCTTATCCCGACACACAAACACACATACGCACATACATCAGGGAAACAGTGAGCTGAGTCCTCAAGGCCACCGTTTCATCAAAAACTGGAGAGACCCCCAGCCAGAAAAACCTGCTTTCCAGCAAACATCCCCATGCTCGATTGTGATTGTTTGTAACCAATAAAATCATATTACACGCTGATTGCCGTGACCCGCCTTGTGTTTCGGCAGACCTCCAATGCGAGCCGGTACAGTACACAAATGAAAACCATTAGCCTTCCTGCCAACCATATGTGCTGTACGTGCGCCAGTGGGAAATGACGGAGAAGGCAAGAGGTCAGGGTTTACTAAAAATATAAAAGTCTTAACATGTGGTGCTAATAGAACACACAACGGGGGTCAGCCGGGGAACGGAAAATCATCCTTCTCCCAAAGTCGGAGCAAGGCTTACTGCGTGGAAAAGACGAACGGACACTTTGTGCTCCACGGGGTCGGCCATGGGAGTCCTCTAGAGTCTGAGATGGTTGAAAGAGCTTCTGGAGAAGAACGGACATGGACAGGATCCAAGGCTTCAAGTCCCAAGTTTGAATCCTTGCTGTAAGCCTCATCTTGAGCCAGGCAGAAATTCTCCAGAAGAAGCCTGTCCAATTTTTTGCAAGACAAGGACCAGTCCTTCAAAAGTAGGCCAAGTCAAGTCAACAGAGATTGCACAGTGGGGTAATTAAAATTAAATATGGTAGACTGAATATCATGGTCCAAATTTCATATTTCCCCCTTTGGTCTCATTCAGAAGACATAACCCATCAATTGGAGGTTGCACTCAACTTCCAGGTCCATCCCCCCCCCCCATTATAAAATATTGTTGCATGCAGGGGGTGAACCTGTGTGAGCAACCTAAAGGGTCAAGATGAGAGTCATTACCCCATGATCAATATCTGCATGTTGACTTAACAGAATAGCATAGTTGGAAGGGAACTTGGAGATCTTCTAGTCCAATTCCCTGCTTCAAACTTACCTCCTTTCTTCCTTCCTTTCTTCCTTCCTATACCATTTCAGACAAATGGTTGTCCAATGTCTTCTTAAAAGCTTCCAGTAATGGCACACCCACAATGTCTGAAGGCAAGCTGTTCCACTGATTAATTGTTCCAACTGTAATTTCTCCTTGGTTCCAGGTTGCTTCTCTCCTTAATTAGTTTCCATCCATTGCTTCTTGTCCTGCCTTCAGGTGCTTTGGAGAATAGCTTGACTCCCTCTTCTTTATGGCATCCCCTGAGATATTGGAACACTCCTATCCTGTCCCCCCTCGTCCTTCTCTTCATTAAACTAGACATACCCAATTCCAGCAATCGTTCTTTGTATGTTTTAGCCTCCAATCCCCTGATCATCTTTGTTGCTCTTCTCTGCATTCTTTCTAGAGTCTCAACATCTTTTTTTATGATGGTTAGACTCCTGAGAGCCCTTCACAGGATGAACTAGGGTTTTAGACAACCAGTGAAAAAAACTTGCTGAGGTGCCAGCGGTGGTGCCAGTAAGCGAGAGCTGCAGTCAAAAGTTGCACCATTGACTGGTGTTGAAAAGGCTTGTGCTCATTTTGTTCCTTTCCTGTTTGTTTCAAAGTCTCATCTGTCATTAGCCAATCAACCTTCCATCAATAGTAGTCATCATTTGCCTGTTTTGCAAATGTCCCAAGATGTTTGCCCTGAAGCATTGAATTTTGAATTTTGTATTTCACAGCTAGTTTGACCGGGTTAACCTTAATGGACTCAGAAACTAAGCAGAGCCGAACCTTGATTATTCCTGGCTTAGATTCTGTTGGGAGTTCAGCCCGTCTGTCTAACCAGAAAATGGATTAATCCAGTAAGCAGATCTAATGGTCTGTGGGAATGACCTTGGGAGACAGAAGGAAGAGCCACTGACTAGACAACGCTCAGATAAGAGGCAGCTGAACCCACAGAAGGAATAGATGTGTAGCAAACCATACAGAAGGGACCCTCTCTGGTTTCTTGAGCTGTAAAGGTGAGGGGGAAGAGACGTACTTTCAGACTTGCAAAACTCCCTTTTATGACCCTGTAATCCCTTAATTCAAGGTAGAATCGAGGTGACCTGAGTATTTGCTGCCTGGATGCCCTTCCTGATGCCTACACGGAGTTCACAGCAGATATTTTTTCTTTACTTTCAGATTCTGTTAATGTAACCTTACCATAAAGTTAGATCCAGTATTCTTGGGTGTGTTTCTTGTCTTGGACTACCTCACAAGGCTGACATCAGTCTTGCGATTCTGAAAAACACGGGACTATTATTAAGTGGTTCTTTTACACACTTTACCACGAACAACTACGATTTTTTTGGACTTACACAGATACAACGGTAGTCGTCAAGTCGTACCGGGTTTTTGGGGAGAAGTCGAGAGATCTCACCTTTGAAGAGACTTTGACTGAAAAACCGTATAAAACACTAGGTGCCCTTATCGTAAGTACCTACAATTCATTAGTTGTAAATTTAAACATTTTTCCCCCTGTTCTTCTGACTGGGCTGGACAGGACTGGAAGGAAGACGGGGTGAAAAAGGAGTAAATTATATGCAAATGACAGGATTGTCTTGTCGGGTCTTTGGAAGCCTGGAGGGACCAATTCCTCCCCACTTCACACACACACACACACACACACACACACACACACACACACACACACACAAATCCGGTCTATTTAACTTTGTTTTGATTGACTGCCTTTCCCAATTCCCTGCCTCATTTTCCCTTGTTTTGACTATAACCCCTGGTGCTTACTCTCAGCTTTTTCCACTGGCAGGGCAAGGAGAGAAACTCACAAGAAATTCACGTCAAAATGCAAATCCTAACATCTACGAGGCAACACTGTCTTATTCTATAATGCTGGATCCTTCTGGAAGGGGTGGAGGTCATCTAGTCTAACCCCTCCTTATAGAAATGCTGCCCTGAAATTTGCTTTGAGGTTTCCTCTAGGAAAAAAAGCAGCTTCTAACGTTTCTTCCCAGCTTTTCCAAAGGTTTGGTTTTTCTATTTTTCCAAATTTTAAGAAGCTCAGTTTCTTTTCTTTCTTTCCCCAAATTTGAAGGATCTGTTTCTTTTCTTTTCTTTTCTTTCTTTTCTTTTCTTTTCTTTCTTTCTTTCTTTCTTTTTAATTTTAAGGAGTTCAGTTTCTTATTGGAGGGATGTTTTTCTCTGAACAGGAGGTTTCCTTTTTCCAGTACAGGTTGCAGACACGGGATGGGGATGTCCCTACCTGATTGAGACCAAGCCAAGACTGATCCTGCAAAATATTTTCTTTATCAATGCAACAAAAAACCCTAACAAAAGTTTGCTCAGAAAGGCACGGGCGCTTGTCATGCTCTGCCCTGATATTCTGCCCTCAGGTAGAAAAGATTCCTATTTTTGCATTTATGGAAATTCACTCAGGGGTAGAAAACCTCAGCTGGTAAAAAGAAAAATCCCCAAAGCGCAGAAACTCCATGTATCTGAAGAAAAGCAATTTCACAAAGAATGTGCCAGGTTCAACACCAGTTGACTTTCCCACACATTGTCCCCTCTGTTTCCACAGACAGACCCGTCTGGTGGGATCTAAATTTAACTAGACCAGAAACAGAGGCTGATAACTCACTCTCTCTCTCTCTCTCTCTTTCTCTCTCTCCTTTGAATTTCATTCTCTCTCATCCTCTTGGACCACATAAACACACGCACACGCACACACACACATAATGAGTGGCCAACCTGGCATCTCAATTACATAATTAAGTGCTTTCCTGTTAGAGCAATTAGAGCAGACAGCCAAGGATTTATTGGCCACTAACCACACCGAACCAGGCCTCTCGTCTCCTTATCTGCTCTGCTTCACCCAGAAGGATGCTAAATTCATGTGGGGAGGAAGGAAGGAAGGAAGGAAGGAAGGAAGGAAGGAAGGAAGGAAGGAAGGAAGGAAGGAAGGAAGGAAGGAAGGAAGGAAGGAAGGAGTAGGAGAATAGAGAGAAATAGAAGGGAGGGAGGGAGGGAGG
>NW_015387988.1:26891-32261 GCF_001527695.2 Protobothrops mucrosquamatus | reverse complement strand
AATGAAACATCTGCAAGAAAACCACCCAGCTCAGAGAGCACCAAGGACTCTACAGTCCTTCTCCTTCTCCTTTTCCTTCTCCTTCTTCTCCTCTTTCTCCTCCTCCTCCTCCTCCTCTCTGCAAACTCAATTGCCTTCTAGCATTGATGATGTTACCTTGTTTGGTAATGAAACATCTGCAAGAAAACCACCCAGCTCAGAGAGCACCAAAGACTCCACAGTCCTCCTCCTCCTCCTCCTCCTCCCCCCTGCAAACCCAACTCCCTTCTAAAAATTGATGATGTTACCTGGTTGGTTAATGAAACATCTACAAGAAAACCACCCAGCTCAGAGAGCACCTAGGACCCCACAGTCCTCCTCCTCCTCCTCCTCCTCCCTGCAAACCCAACTCCCTTCTAGCACTGATGATGTTACCTTGTTTGGTAATGAAACATCTGCAAGAAAGCCACCCAGCTCAGAGAGCACCAAGGACCCCTCATTTCAACCCGGAGCTACAAATATTCTCCTTTATTGGTACCCAAGAGTTTTCTACTCTCCCCAACCCGAGTTGCATTGATTTGGGTTTTGAGACCCCTTTCCCCCCCTTCCTCGTTTACTTCTCCAGCCTGCCAAATGATTGAAATCTCTTTACTCGACAATCTCCACATCAGGACCAAAATCTTCAGCTTGTGCCAAGGAGTTCCTGGAACCCCGCCGTTAAGGGAGGAAAAAGTCCTCTTGGCAGAGGCAAAAGACTCGCAGTTTGGTTAAAAATAGGAAGGGTGAAACGGGTGGCGGCTTTCCAGCACGAGGGTTTTTCAGGTTTGAGTTTCACGATTTGCATTCTTTTGTAAAATGGAGATAAAGCGCTTGGAAAGTTGCCTCCCATCACTCCGCCGATTTTCTTTTCCACGTTTTTTTGCTGGTTGGGGGGATTTTGTAAAATCCAGATCCCCCCCCACTCCCATTCTTAAAAGAATAAAACTCAGAAAAAGATCTTCGCTTGAGATGTCCCACCCTGACTTCCAGTTCACTCACCGTCAACATGACAGCCCAACCAGCTAAAAATACCTTTACCTCTACCCCTTGCAAACCGGGAAAGCGTATCTTGCAGGTGTATCGTACAGGTCATCCAAAGGCTGGGATCTACAGATCGTTCTCGACTTACAAACAGTTTGCTTAGTGACCATTCAAAATTACATCAGGACTGGGAAAAGGGGCTTGCGGCCGTTTTTCACACTTACGACTTACCTTGCCACATCTCCGTGGTCACGCCATCCAAATTCAGACCCCTGGCCACTGACTCATAGTTACGACGGTTTGCAGTGTCCCGGGGGATGTGTGTGGGGTGGTCACGTGATCCCCTGTTGTGACCTTCTGACAAGCAAAGTCAACGGGGACTTAACAACCACAATGATTCATTGCATAGTTGTGGCAAGAAAGGTCGTAAAGCGGGACAAATCTCAGTGAACAATTGTCTTGCTTAGCAACGGAAATGTTGGGCTCCCTTGTGGTCGTAAATCAAGGACCACCTGTATAAGATAGGGGGCTTCCAAAGAGTAGAAATGAAATAAAATACACACAGAGAGAAGGTCTTTGTTCTTATTCCTGCCAAGTTCTGCTGATGTTCTTCTGCTTTGGCCAAGAGGTCCAAAGAAGGATTGCTGTGGGTTGAAACCCTACAGTGATTGCATGTGAGCATCCGGTCACCCTTGGAACCAGGGAGATGCTTAAAGCCAACATCTAACCTACATTGAGCCCGATGCTCATGTTTTGAGGGCACCCTTGTGTATGTCCACTGAATCAGTTGGCACTTTCCTGCTGCTTCAAATGCGATAAGCAACCATGATGGCTTCAAGCCTCATTTGTTTTCAGATCTCCCAGCTGCCTAGGCTTCCCCACTCCTCTTTGAAGTAGAGCTAAGCTCCCAGTAGCTGGAAGGTGACGCTTCAGATGTGCCTCTTCCCGACTCTTATCTCCGTCAGCGGTCTTTGAGCAGTTGACACTTTGGCAGCCTGATGGCCCTTCTGCCAGGAGACTGTCCCTGCGGTGACCTTTTGGCTTTCTGAACAGGACACCTGACACCTCCCAGGGATGGGATGAGAAGCCGGAGAAGTCCCACCTCTTTCCCATCAGCTGCCAAAGAGCCATTTCTCATTTGAAAAGAGGAGTCATCTGTTCCTTCTTCCTTCTCCCCTCCTTTCCCTTCCCTTTCCCTCCTTTCTCACCGTCCTTCTCTGTAGTTCTCCTTCCTTCCTTCCTTCATTCATTCATTCATTCTCCCCCTTTTTCTCTTCTCTTCCCTTTCCTCCTTTCTGATCTTCCTTCTTTCTCTCTTGTCCTCCTTCCTTCCTTCCTTCCTTCATTTATTCATTCATTCATTCTCCCCCTTTTTCTCTTCCCTTCCCTTTCTTCCTTTCTGATCTTCTTTCTTTCTCTCTTATCCTCCTTCCTTCCTTCCTTCATTTATTCATTCATTCATTCTCCCCCTTTTTTCTCTTCCCTTCCCTTTCTTCCTTTCTGATCTTCTTTCTCTCTTATCCTCCTTCCTTCCTTCTCTCCTTCCTTCCTTCCTTCCTTCATTATCCCCCTTTTTTCTCTTCCCTTCCCTTTCCTCCTTTCTGATCTTCCTTCTTTCTCTCTTGTCCTCCTTCCTTCCTTCCTTCCTTCCTTCCCCTCTCTTCCCTTCCCTTCCCATGAACTCTCTGTTCTCTCCCTGAAACCTTTCTGCCTTTCTCTCCCTGGCAAGGATTCAGTTACTCTTTTATCATCCGGCATCATCTGTTTGCTTCCTTTTCAGCTCAACTCAAAGCTGCGTGTTCAAAACCTGGATTGGCCCTTAATTACAACTTATCCATTTACTCCTCTCCTTTTAAAAGTGTTTTGAATTTGCTGTCAAGATTAACCCCCGAACCAGTTTTTTTTCCCTTNATAAACTCTTTAAATCCTCCAGCAAAAACGCCACCTGAACAGAGACAGCTATGAAAGGCTTCTTTTCATAGCAGCGTTTTCCATTCATTTGGCTCCTGGGTTTCTGGGGGGGGGGGTTGAGGGTGGTGGGGGTGGTGGTGAAGACTGACTTCCTGCATTAATGGTTTCTGAAGACATTCCCACTTGTGGTTTGGTGGGGAGGGAGGCTGGGCTCCAAGCTCCCCAGGTCGGAGAAGGGATGGGGTGAAATGGAGAGGAAGGGCAGGGAGGCGAGAGAAATCCCAAAGCAGTCCTGAGCCTGGGAAACTGCCTACCCAGCCCACCTCCCCAATCAAAAGGAGAAGAAACAATAAAATGCAACCCCCCATCTGCTGCTTTAATAAGGCAGACCATTCCTGTCCTGTTAATCAATGGTTCTCCCTCTTTCTTTCTTTCTTTCTTTCTTTCTTTCTTTCTTTCTTTCTTTCTTTCTTTCTTTCTTTCTTTCTTTTTCTCTTTCATTCTTTTTCTCTTTCATTCTTTTTTTCTATCTCTATTTATTTATCTGTTTGTTTCTCTCTCTCTCTCTCTCTCTCTCTCTCTCTCTCTCTCTCTCTCTCTCTCTCTCTCTCTCTCTCTCTCTCTCTCTCTCTCTCTCAGTGCTAGTAGGGAATAGGGTTTGCTCTCGTTTTATCTACTAGAGGCTTGTCCTGTCAGTATTGGTAGAAGTATAGTTGGCGCTTCCTTGATTGGGTTGTTGCAAACCCCACTCCTTGATGATGTTACCTAGTTTGGCCATGAAACATCTGCAAGAAAACAACCAAGCCCAGACAGCACAAAGGACCCCATAGTTCAACCCTGAGCTACAAATATCCTCTTATGTTGGAGATAATGAAGTGTCTTACCTTTCTCTGCCACAGAGTTTCTTGTTCTCACTTAATAAAACTGCCCTGTTTATGGGCAATATATTCCGTTTGGCAACTGTACCTTCAAAGAAGCTGGAGAAGCTACCTAAGCTAAAGAAAATTGCCTTTTCTTTATCATCACAGGTCTTGATAACTCCCCCATAAGTGGGATGCTTGCTAAATTTTGGAACTGAGGAATTAACAGCCCCGTGTTGGCCAAGAGCCCAATGCTCAGCTTATCACTCAAGCAAAGCTGTCTGTCAACACCAGCAGTTTCCATTATGGTGGCTGTCCAGCAGGAAATGAATCTTGGACATGACTTCCTCTTTGCTCTACTGCTGCAGGATGGAGAGGATGTGGAATTCGAGGCGCCATGTGTTTGCAGAGAGATAGATCAACTCTGACCATTGACTAATGGAAATGCCCTCCTCAACAAACACACACAAAAGGCGATCGTGGAGACCGAGCCAACTTTAAAAAATACTTGGGAAAGAAAATGAAACAGCCTCCACACCATCCTTTTTGATATTATTTCTCTAAGACCCGTAGAGCTTTCCTGAGTGTGTCTGTCTATAATTCGAGGAAAATGGGACATCTTTTAAGATGCATAGAACATACATGTCAGAACAAAGAGTAGATATGAAGAGAACCTTCACAAGATGCTATGTGACCATTAGGGTAGAGTTGGCCCTGGAAATTGCCCAATACAACTTTTACCCCATGCTGTTCATGAAGCTTCAGCCTTCAACTTATTATCTCCAATTCTTTAAGATGCTGCATTTTCCTTCAACATCTTTTTGCCCAATAATATGGCCCCGTTTAGCAAATTTGGAGATTCTTGATTCAGTCCTGGAACTCAAGATGGTTTACATGAAATGCAAAGGCCTTGATTTCACAGGTTGATTGGAAACATTGAATTTGATGGAAAATATAGGTCAATGCATCTATCTTGCATACCATTCCATGGTTCAATCTGGAGAGCTTTTATTCAAAACAGATCAATTGGAAGATAATGTGAGGAGGTTGTTTTCTTCTAAGGAGAATGTTTGCAGCTCAGGGTTGAAATGATGGATCCTTGGTGCTCTCTGAGCTTGGTTGTTTTGTCATAGATGCTTCATTACCCAACTAGGTAACATCATCAGTGCTGGTTGGGAGATAGGATTATCAGATTAGATAATATAAAAGGTCTTAAGTCAAATACGTAGGAGAAAGAAGGGTTACAGAGACTGCTGACTCTCATTAGTTTGGCATCTGCTTTCTGAAAAAGTTGCTTCAACCTACATAATAGCAGGACTATTTCTGCAGTCACTGAAGCACCAATGCAGTTCTACAGCAACATCTTCCCATCCAATCATGGCCCAGCATTTATTCCTCCTGCCATTGGATTGGCCAGCCCAGTCCTTTAGAAACGTCAACTTAACATTCCATGTTGGACATGGTCATTGGCCTGTTAAGAAAACAGCAACAGGAAATTTTTGAAGCTGTCTCCCTGTTGCTCAGTGGGACGGTGTTTTCACTCGGACATCCAAGAGATGAAGGGAAAGACAAATAAGTGATGCTGTCCAAAATGAATCAC
>NW_015387988.1:9515-26714 GCF_001527695.2 Protobothrops mucrosquamatus | reverse complement strand
GGGGGGGGGCTCATTGTAATTGTTGTGGAGACAGAAAGCAAAACAAACCGTACTTAAGAACATTGTAAGAAAATGTTAGCAATTTGAGAGAAGGGGTCATTAGCATACAAAATCACTTATCTCCCAGGACCAAGATTGCTGGAAGAAAAACCCATGTAATTTTCTGCATTTTTGCCTTTTTGTGTGTGGGATTTCTTGGAATGTCAAAACTACTATATCTCTTGGAAAGGGGGGGAAATGGGTCCTTTCTTGCAAACATAAAAAAAAAAAGCATGCTCAAAAAAGATGGACAAGAAAAATTGTTTTTGAAGAGATGCTGAAATGTCCTCACGCTCTTGCACATTTGCATGTGTCTCTGGAAAGAAGCCGGTTGTCCCCAAATGAACATTGTTGGAAAGTCCAAGCTGAAGCACGTGAGCATCGCTGGCCTGAAACAGATGGAAGACCCGCCATATATCTGGTGGACTACATGGTTCTTCTCCAGCTAAATGGTGTCCTCTTTTGAACAATCTGCAATCATCAAGAAAACTCTTCACTTCCTTACTCAGTAGGTGGATTCGGACCACATGGCAATGAATAACAGAATTACAGAGTCTAAGGGACCTTGGAGGTCTTCTAGTCCACTCCCCTGCTCAAACAAGAAACCCTATTCCATTCCAGATAAATGGCTGTTGAGTCTTTTCTTAAACACCTCCAGTGACGGAGCACCCACAACTTCTGGAGGCAAACTGTTCCACTGATTAATTTCAGGAAATTTCTCCTAAGTTCTAGCTTGGCTCTCTCTTTGATTAGTTTCCATCCGTTGCTTCTTGTCCTGCCTTCAGGTGCTTTGGAGAATAGCTTGACCCCCTCGTCTTTGTGGCAGCCCCTCAGATATTGGAACACTGCTACCATATCCCTCCTGGTCCTTCTTTTCATTAAACTAGACATGCCCAATTCCTGCTTCGAATTTCACGAGCTCAATGTTATCCTTGGTGAGATTCCTTTGTGAGTTAAGCCCAGGTACTCACCCCCCAAATGGGTGAATTCAATAATCAAGTAAGGCATCTTGAGCATGAACCTGGATGGTGCCATTTGAAGGGCACAGGTGACAGGATCGATTTGAAATGACGGCCGAATCACTGGGAGATATTGTGGTTTCTCCCCGCCATCATTTAAATCGTGAAC
This sequence comes from Protobothrops mucrosquamatus, assembly GCF_001527695.2. Classification (NCBI taxonomy): domain Eukaryota; kingdom Metazoa; phylum Chordata; class Lepidosauria; order Squamata; family Viperidae; genus Protobothrops; species Protobothrops mucrosquamatus. The sequence continues at coordinate 25,547 of NW_015387988.1, read as the reverse complement.
GCTTCTCTCCTCGGAAGGGAGGGAAAAGGTTGAGTTAAAACAGGCTGGCATTAATGTGAGCAATTGGGAACCGAATCTAGGAGGAAAAACCGAACGTTCCTCTTTCCCGGGGTCCAGAGTTAATTAACTGTTTTTCTTACAGGAGCCTGAAATGATACCACATATGTTTCCTATCTGGGCCTGTCCCAACTTTTCATGAATACGTTTGATTCTTTTAATTATAATACAGGAAAGCCCTGTTTTAACTCCCTGGTAAGACCAGGCCTAGCGAGGAGATATGAAATGCAAGCTTTCTCTTTTCAGAAACCGAGTGGTCAAAAGTTCTGGAGGAAGAAGGGGATTTGGGAAGTATGCCTTAAGTCAACACGACCACTAGCAAAGGGATAGTTGCATTTCACAGCTCGGCTTTGATCAACGTTTCAGCCAAGCAGGGCCCTGGGTGCTGCCTGTCTTTGGAAGGGGAACTGAGGCGGCCTTTGTCTCCTACCTGAAGCATTGGGCAAGGAAATCAGATGGCCTGCATAAGCTTTCCTTCCCCCCACACACACCCCATTTCCACCCATGCGGTTTCATAATGATGGTTAAGAGTGGAAAAGTACACCGACTTTTCAAGTTGATTTGGGAGGATCTGCTAAATGTTTAAGGGAAAGTGACACGTGGACTTTAATGACCAGACCAAAGCCTGTTACCCATTGAGGAAAACAAGACTTGGCTTTAGGTAGGGTGAAGGACTCTCCCTCTATGGTCCTTAATGATGCCACGGACAAATCCTAGCAACTTCTTTGTTCCACCATGTCCATATGGCCAATTCCTCCTACTCAGCCTTGTCAGAGTATGCTTAAAATAAGCTATTTTAGCTTTCAGGTTGCATTAATTCTTCTTCCAACCTAATTTTGGCTGAGCGTGTTTTATGGACGATGGAGTTCTTCATTGTGTCAGAGGTTGGATCTGCCCAATTGCTATGCGGTGCTTGAGGACAGTGTTTCTCAACCGTGGCTGCCTGAAGATGGAGGACCTCAACGCCCGAATGTAGCACGAATGTAGCAGTAGTAGTAGCAATGGTGATATGTCAGCATTAGACAGGGACAAAAGAATGTTTAAAGAATGACTTAGACACCCTCTCATCCATGTTTCTCAGTCTTGGTCCTTTAAAATGGGTGGACTTCAACTCTAGTGGCCACGGTTAATAAATATTGCTTTAGGCCAGACATGTCAAACTCACAACGTCACGTGACGTCGCGTGATGTATCGGAACTTTTTCCCCATTGCCGGCAATGCGGTGGGCGCAGTTTCCTCGTGACGTGTCTGGCCTGCAGGCAGGCAGTTTGACACCCCTGCTTTAGGCTGTTGCAGCTAAGTTTTCATGGTTTGTTTTAATCACCATTTGTTAAATAAGCCACTGTAACCAGATTCGCACAGTCTATTAAACCATTAATCCAAGAAACCATCATTCATCTCAGTGCTTTTTTTGTCATAGAACGCACTGGAACGGAATTCCGGCACCTTTTTTCAATGGATTTTCCAAGTTTTAAAAGTAACTTTTGAAAATTTGATGTTTGGTCCACGTGGACTTGAATCACCCTGTCGAGCGTAGCAGGTCGGTGGCAAAATCATTAAAATGGTGCATGCGGGCTGCTTGTGTGTCGAGTTCGATACATGCGTACTTCATCCGCACTGGTTGTGATGGCGCTGCTTGGCTTGTGGCACTGCTTGGCTTGTGATTGGTCATGTAGTCACGCGCTGAGTGCTTACTGCAGGTGGCAATCGTTATGTTTCCTTACACAACTGATGTGTGTGGGTGTGTGTACAGTGATTGACTATGTGCAAAAGGTAAATTTATGTTAAGAACTGAATATATAATTTTTTTAATAAAAGATAAACAAGATGTGAGTTCTGGCACCTTTTTTCTTACAAACAAAGCACTGATTCATCTTATAAGGAACCTACGTATGATCCTGGGCTTTCTGTACATGTTTAAGAGCTGGTATGTGTGGGTTATCCACTCCCACATATGACTTCACATGTTCTGGAGTCTTGTGCACTAAAAATTGGTTCCAGGTGGGTGAAAACATGGTATAAATTAAGCTGGAAAGTTGCCTAAGTCAGAGGATCCTTATGTCATTGGGTTTTAGGCTTTTGTTTTTGTTTTTTACATAAGAAGGAACAAGAGGGGAGAATTCTTCAATTGTTGGAAGTGTTCCTTCCCCTGTTTCCAATATTGTCACACCAAAGTCTTTTCATTGTTAAAAATAAACAGGTGTTTGTTGATTTGTGCTCCTTGCTTTGTTTACAAGATCCCGCAGGGTGATATTTACCAGATCCAGGCAAAGATAGGTTGCAAAATATCTCATTATTTCTACATCCCATCCACCCAGCCGCGCAAAATGTTTAATGGTCAGTTCAGTGGGGTTTTCATACCTTTGGAAAAACGCAGCTCTTGATGTGTTTAAATTCTAAACCTTCAGCTGTTGCAACTAATTAGAGAGCCTCTTTTTTTTCTTTGCAAAATAAAGCAATTTAATGAAGTCAAGGTTTGTTTATGTTAAACTGCCAAGAAGTTTAGCAATTGAACAAGTGTGATTTGGAGAGCATCTGATTACAAACCACGTAGAATTCCATATGTCAGAAAAGCTGGAAAGCATTTCTCCCGAGCAATTGTCTCGAAAACGTGCGCTGATTTCCTCTTTACCTCCAAAAGGGGTTTTGAGCTGACAAAGGATTTATCATAATTATTGTTCTGGTCAAGTTCGTGATTAAACACAAAGCTTTCTTCTGTTTTGTTTATAAAGTTTCCAACTCACAATTAAAACATTCTGCAGCTCAGCCCTCTTTCTTCCGACTTCTTCCTTCTTGGGCTTTTCACTGCTTTAAAAAGTTTTTGCAAGCCCGCCATTTGTTTTCAGAATTAATGCCTGTCAAAAGGTCCTTTCGGAGATATGGAATTAGGAGACTCAGGGCAAGAGATTTTTGCAAGGGAAAATGTGCATATCGTAGATGTTTGGGGCACAACCCTTACAAAGACAAATGTCACAATTGACCAGAAGCTTTTTCACGCCAGCGTTTGGTTTATGCATCAACACGGAGAAGCCATGGACGTGCTTTGTGCAATTCTTTACAAGCCAAAGTTGTGTTCAACCCTCAGCCATGGATCTAACTAGGCTACCCATCTCTACTTCGGTGAAGGCAAGTGCCCTAAAGTTATTAAAAAAAGACCTGATACTTGGACAATATTTGTGTCCAAGACAAAATAATTTATATCATGGATTTTCAGCCCCAATACATCTCTAGACACGATGCTTACTGGAGAAAAAATATGGATTTCAAGGATCCTCCAACAATGATCTAGCTTAACCCAATCACTTTATATCTGTTCTGGAAAGGTGGAGAAGGGAACCTTATGATTCAGGTAACTTACAACCTATTTGTTTAGTAACTTGTTCAAAGATACAGAGACCCTGACAAAAGTGGCTTATGGAACATGGATTACAGTCGCGATTTTTCCCAGCCAGCTTCTGACAAGCAAATCAATGAGGGAATCGACTTAACATCTGTGTGATTCATTTAGTGACCGTGTGACTCACTTAACAAGCATGGCAAAAAAAAGGTCGTAACATTGGCCATGATTAATGTAACAATTACCTTCCTTGGCAATGCAAATTCTGGTTCCAGCTGTGGTCATAACTCAAGGGATGCCTATATACTTACAAAGTGAAGAATGAAATCAAACATGGAATACTGTAGGCCCATATCTTCTTTCTAAATCTGGCTCATTCATACAAGAAAACTTGCCATTACCCCCATTCTGCCCTTTTCAATTTATTTTTTCTTTATTTTTTGCTTCAGAAAATGCACCACCTTGGATGGAATCTAAACAGCCGTACATTTTCATTATTATTACTGGATATTTCTTCCTTCAGATATGCAAATTCCCAGCCCTTTGGGATTGCGCAACAGAAGTCAAGGAGGACCAAGAGAGGAAGTGCAATCAGATAAAAAGAGAAGGGCTGACTTCAAAGGCTGCTCATATAAAACCATTTCAAGTTTTATCGTGGGGGGGAGCAGATTGAGGGGGACGGGGGTGGTGGTGGAAACCATTGAGACTGCCAAATTCAGAGGTGCTTTTTGCAAGAGAAAAAGGGTTATTGTCATGGGTGTGAATAGATACCCACAAAGGATCGCCTTCCTTCTTTGAGCAGAATCAAGATTTCTAAAATATACAGTGAAAGGTAGTGTGCATGTGTGTGGGGGCTTTTAAAAATAAAATGGATTTACAATCATACCTGGGGTTTAATACACCTATTTTCCTTTGTCCAAGAAAATAAGTACAGAATTTGACCTGGGTTTTTTTTTACAGCCAAAAGGTTACGGGTTACCTACTCCTGATATACAGGTTTCTATAAATCTAATTTCCCTGGAAAAAACAATGCATTGTGCATAAATATACATCAAGCTAGCTGATCACTGAGCATGCATTATAAACCCCACATATAACCTAGCTTGCCCTATATAAAAAACTGAATATAGAAAACAAGCAGCCTTTTAAAAGTTTGCAAAAAGACTGTGGATACTGATCCGTACATGAACCTTCCCCCCTTCTTTTTTTCTAGGAGCATCGGACGATGCTGGAAAAAAATTCATTTAAAATGGAAAAAAACAAAAAAGCCCTCTTATCAGTGCCAAATATAAGGCTAGCCCTTGAGAGAAATCTAGGGGAATACGAGGAATCATGTAACAGCAAATGATATGTTCAGCTTCTTAAAGTCAAAAGCACTTTATAACAGGCAGCCTTTGGTTTTCGTAATCACTTTGTCACACATGACCTTGCTGTAAAATTGCTCAGATGAATTAACGCCATCCAAGCTAGCCAGTTGCAAACAATCTCTAAGGTGGATCATTTGTCTTCCCTTAATGAGCTAGTCAAAACTGATGAGGGGTTTGGGGAATCTTACGTTTCTGGAAAGCAAATAAAACAATCCAGTTTGCTGCGCTGAGACCTTTTGCTTCCAAGACTGCTCATTTGAAAGCTACAGTACAGAAACTCCTGTAATTTCTCTTCCGATTTCCCTTGCTAGCCATCCAAGGAATAAGGAGTTGCATAATGCAAGGATTCGTGCCGTCGTGGTCCTTACCTGCTGAAACATTAACACTGGATGGATTTTTTAACTTCTGCCTTTGAATTTTGCACTGTGTCCTCAAACCGACGACCGCAATTTGAGTCCAAAATTTATGCTGATAAGCAAGAAACGTGTTAAGGGAGTTTTGCCCCATTTTACAATTTTTTCTTGCCACGCTTGTTCGGTGAATCACTGCAGTTGTTAAGATAGGAACCCGGTTGTAAATTTGGCTTCCCCATTGACTTTGCTTGTCAGAAGGTCCCAAAAGAGGAATCACACAACCCCTGGGACACGGCGACCGTCATAAATATGAGTCAGTTGTATTAATTGCTTTATTTAGTATCCTAGTATGGTTTATGTCAATTGCTTCTTTAGTATCCTCTCCTTGAGTGTTGTGTCTTATGCTTTACGATGTTTTTATGATTATGATCATGATTTATCACTTGTGGCTTGTATGTACACTGAGAGCTTATGAACCGGAGACAAATTCCTTGTGTGTCCAATCACACTTGGCCAATAAAGAATTCTGTTCTATTCTGTTGTCAAGCATCCGAATGTAAATCACATGACTTTGGAGATGCAGCAACGGCCGCCAGTCTGAAAATGGTCATCAGTCACTTTTTTCAGTGCTGTTGTAACTTCAAATAGTCACTAAGCGAATTGTTGTAAGTCAAGGGCTATCTGTACTCCAGAGTCCATCAGCTCATATTCTTCACTCTGTTGTTGGCTTGTCAAATTAACGAACAGACAACATTGGGGCGTATGGGACTATAGAGGTAGCCAAAGTTGAGTTTCTCCCATTTCTCAATATTATGTCCCATAAGAATCTTCTCCAAACCCCAATTGTTTAACATCAGCCAACAAGTGCCATGCCATTTCAAAAGCAGAGCAAGCCTTAAAATAGTTAAATACGTTTTTTTATTTAAAAAAAAAACAACAACACACATCACCACCATAAAACCCAGGAGCAAACAGAAAATCAGGAGGTTGATCTACAATCATCACCTGGTGGCCTTCGTAACATAGTCCTTCAGTCAGCTTCCATCTTTGCATTTGGGTTAAAAAAAATTTAGCCATCCAGCCCACCGTGTCTCTGACCCCAGCATCAGAAATTTTCTTCCCAAGACACCCGATACGGTGGATTTTTGAAAACAGCAACTAGCACCATTTTTAAGCGTGAAATTCCATCCTGAATCTCATGCCGGCGTCCGTTTTTGCCTTCGGGTTCAAAAAACTTTTGGCTATCCTGCCCCGAAAAGAATGTCCACCATGTTTTTACGGCAACAATATTTTTAATGGACTTAATATTTATTCAGTATTTAGTTATACAATAAATACTAATTACCAAGCTCCATTTTCTTCTTCTCGAGGGGTTTTTGAAATCAATTCTTTTTCCCATATAATTCAGAAATTCCACTTTGGGAATATGACTAATATCATTCTGGCAGTTCCCTAAAATCAATATTCTGTGGTTTTTAAAAGGAAAAAAAAAAAGGCATACTGCTAACTGGACAGAAGAAAGTTTGCCAGGCTTGGATTTACATTAAATGTTAAAGAAAATATTGACATAATAGCTTCCTTTCCTGTAGTTAGTCAAAAAAAGAAGAAGATTTAGAGTTTTTGCCCAAATAAGTTTTAAGGGAAAGGTCATCTTAAATTCACCAAAAATATGGTAACTGAAACCAAAGAAGCTTTTTTCTTTTCCATAAAATTCTGTCATCTTAAATTCCGACTGCCTTTCTTTTCCGGTAAATACAGTATTTCTTCTTTGTTTTTGTCTTCCTTTGCAAATTGTTCTGTAATAAAACGAGGCTTCTGTAATAAAACGAGGCTTCTGCATAACGCCACAGATTTTGTTTTTTTTAAAGATGGAGAAATCATGAAGGAAAAGTAAATTCATCATTTCTGAAAATCATGTTTTCCAAACATTCCAAATTCAGCTTTCCCCAGAAAACGGATCTCAGCAAGCCTCTATGGCAGGGGTGTCAAACTCAATTTCACTGAGGGCCGCATCAGCATTGCGGTTTCCCTTGGGGGGAGGGCGGGTGGGTGTGGCCAGAGTGGGTGTGGCCTACTAGGTGGGCGTGGATGGAGTGGGAGGGGTGTGGTTTCCGCAGGCAGCAGGGCGCTCTCCTCACAGCGCCGAGAGGTTGAGCCAGGCGGTGCGAAGCTCGCCAGCTTTGTACCTTGCTCCCTGCTGAAACTGGGCAGGCTGGGGGCTAGGCAGCATTGCACCTCTCATCAGATTCCCGCCACCCAGCTCAGCTCTTGGCGCTGTGAGGAGAGTGCCCCGCTGCCTGCCGAAACCTTTCCCCTGGAGCCCATCAAGCCAGATATGTGAAGTAGACGAGGGTCATTTGCTGGCCACTTCCAGGTGATGGTGCATTTCTTCATTCCTCACAAAGGGTGACACCTCCCGAGCATGCACCCGGGGGACGGGGCCGACGTGGCAGGGGCTGGTTCCTCGCTGTTTCCAGGCGGCCATGTGGAACTAAGACTGAATGCGTTTTAGCATAGATGGCCACCACAAAATTGTACATTGGCTCCTGGCTGGCCTGGGCCAGGGCCAAGGCAACGGGGGCCGTTCCCACACTGTTTCCAGGATGGCTTCGCGGGCCACATGAAACCACTTCGTGGGCCGCATCTGGCCCCCGGGCCTTGTGTCTGCTCTATGGATACCTAATCAATAGAGTAGTAGGATCAATAAAGATCTTAATTCCTGAGAATCTGATCCAGTTTTGACAACACCCATCTTTGGGAGAGCCAACCTGAACATTGTTAAGGAAAGATGGGAGGTCCATTTTTCCATGTCACCAGAATACTGATGGGATCAACTTGACAGTGAGAACACATTGCCTTCAGAAGTTGTGGCTGGTCAAGGAGGTCTTTAGGATGAGATTGGACAGCCACTTGTTCAGAATGATATAAGGTAAGGATGTCCAACCTTGGAACTTTAAGACTTGTGGACTTCAACTCCCAGAATTCCCCAGCCAGCTACGCTGGGTGGGAAATTCTGGGAGTTGAAGTCCACAAGTCTTAAAGTTCTAAGGTTGGACACCCCTAGTATGGGTCTCCTACTTGCTTAAGCAGGGCGTTGGACTATAAGATCTCCAAGATCCCTTCCAACTCAAAGGATGGCCCTGAACTCAAATGTCTTAAGAAGCCTCCTGTTCCAGGACTACCAACATTCTCCCAGCATTCCCTGGGATATTAACCTGGCAGCTAACTTTGTGTTTGGTGCCCCACCTAAGGATCACATCCACCCAATAGTTACATCTGGCCAAGCACCTCCTCAAGATCGAAGCAACAGCACCAGATAACCCCAATTTGGGTTCAGATTGGGTTAATTCACTGCAGATCTCTGTTCCTTTCTCAGAAATGCATTCCAGACGAACTCTGCAATAAATTAATCCTCTGATCTTACTCCTTTCCTGGGGTGGAGCCAAGCATCTTTCTGCAAGAAAGTTGAGGTTGTTATCACGGCATTCCCAGCAGTCAAAAAACCTTGCTTGCTCTGCCAGCTGCAATTTCTTACAGATAAGCTTGAGTTGGTTGCATTCATCCATCTCTTAATAATGTCCAGATTAGGTTATTGCAAGAAGTGCTGCAAAGGATGACCTTTGACCCTGTCCACAATGTTCAGCTAAACTATCTACCGAAGCTCTTGGGTGAGCAAATATATTGGCTAATTTTATTTTTAAAAAATTATGGCTAATATTAATACTTCCATGCTGCCTTTCCAGGAATTCAAGAGAGAAGAAGAGATGTTAGAAAACCATCAGTGATATTTCTCAGTCCTCCATCTACTGAGCAACTTGACCACAAGGTCATCTAGCCAGAGAATCTGGGAAGTTATATTCGCCATGTTGAATTTCCCACAATGCCACAAGGTGCAAGACGCAATGGACATTGAGGGTAATTTGGTGTCCTGCAGGATGAGTGGGTCTCCAGCAAGGCATCTTCCTTGTCCTGAAGTCATTAACATGGTGATGGGACCCTCTTCAAAACAATCTTTCATTTGTCATTCTTGAATTCAATGATCTTGAGCAGGGGTCTTCAAACTTGGCCCTTTTATGACTTGTGGACTTCAACTCCTGGATGAGGAATTCTGGGAGTTGAAGCTGAAGTCCATAAGTCACAAAAGGACCAAGTTTGAAGACCCCTGATCTTGAGTCTTTGGTAGAGGCAATGAAATGTCCTTGCTGAAAGAGACACATTGTCAAGGTTCTGACTGACGAACCCAACCAAGCAAACATCTTCGAGACATTCCAATCTTTTAATGCAAAACTTTATTGAGTACATCACTTCGTCATGGATGAAAGCAAAAAAAAAAAATTTGCATTAAGTGATTGGAATGTCTCAAAGATGTTTGCTTGGTTGGGTTCGTCAGCTGGAACCTTGACATTAAATCAGCTCTCCCACGTTCCCCCCCCCCAAGTTCATTGGCAAGCTGAGAAGCAAAAATGGTTGTACCAGCAAAACCGTCCTTCGAAGCTTGACACACATTGTATGAAAGCTCTAGAATAGGGATGTCCAATCTTGGCAACTTTAAGACTTGTGGAATTCAACTCCCAGAATTCCCCAGCCAGAATTCTGGGACTTGAAGTCTGCTGGTCTTGAAATTGCTAAGATTGGACACCCCTGTTGTAGAATGAAGGAAAAGCGACAGGAAGCGGCTTCCATGCCTTCTTTCAGAATAGGGTTTCCTCCACTGAGACATTTTTTTTGAGCTTGTCAGAAGCTGGGCAGGTCTCCAAAGGATGGAGAATGGGCCAGTATAATGTAGAATTTCTGCTTTTAAGGAGGGGAATTTCTGTCTCGGCAATTTTAAAGAGTGTCTCGCTGCAGCTGTGAAACAGACGTTTCAACTCGGGAGGGATCCCATGAAGCTGAAGGAGAACTAGCTTCAGCCTCTTCCGGTAGGACTTCCTGTAACTTTCACAGTCAGAAATTCCACAGGTATAGTACAAAGCCCGGGATGATCTATCTTGAAAAGCTTTGCCAGCTACGTTTTGATTCATCCCAAGAGCCCCCTAAAATAGGATTGCGTCCAGCTTTCGTGACTTTGAGCCCTTTGGACTTCAGCTCCCAGAATTCCCCAGCCAGCCAGCAGAGGGAATTCTGGGAGTGGAAGTCCACAAGTCTTAAAACTGCCGAAGTTGGACACTCCTGCCCTAAAACATGGGAGCTTTTTCTTCTAAGCACATCCTTCAGGGCCAGGATGGATTCCTGCCAATGGAAATGTTCTAAAGAGCAGATCAGGGAAGATTAGAAGCCGAACAGAGGCCCATATTTTCTTTCTCATGTGTGTGTTTTGAGCTTTCAAACCTTTACGTGACCTCCTGGGTGACTTCAGCTGAGCCCAGCAAATGTTTAACTTGCGGTTTGATCACCAGCAGCAAAACAGGAGATCCATTATGGAAATCTTGCCTAACCAGCAGTTTGCTTTAAAGAAAAAAAGAAGAAGAAATGTACAAAGTAGAGAGAAAATAAATGTTTTATCCAGTTTGACACACAGATTGACTGAGAAAAAGGAAAGATTTATAACTAGTTCCCAATAGTCAAAGCCTGGGCTCTTGATATTTCAGATTTCGCTCAGGGTGATTCAGATGACGTGGGTGCGTGTATCTCTGTCACGAGGACGGAAATCTCCAGGGTGTGATAAAAAGATTTATCCCTGCACCTAGAAAGCTAGCATATCAGGGATTCAGCTGTTCGACAGCTTTCCTGCATGTCTAGCTTTCTGCATTCAAGGAACTGTTTTGTAAGAGGGAAACCTCTATCACACAAACGTCTACCTACCATCTCCAATTTACTAACTTAATTCCTTAAATTTAATTGCTGTCTTCATTGTCACCTCCACTTCTTTGTGACGTATGTCGCAGTATATTTGTAGAAACCGTGGTATAGTGAAAAACGAAAACCATTTACAGGGGCTCCATCTCTGTTTCTATTTAAGCTTTGGCCTGATGAACAGAGCATTCTATGTCAGCTGTAAGACCTCACAAGGCTAGCATTAATTGTAATTTTGTCTCCTCTTCCTTTGTCTGCCTGAAATGTAAGTTTCTAGTCCTCAGGATTTGTAAAGAAAACTGAAGACTTCAACTCTTGGAACATTTGCTTGGTTGCTTCATTGGTTGGTTAGAATCATACTATGCCTGTTACAGTGTTTATCAACCTCACCCGCTTTAAGCTAGGCGGACTTCAACTCCCAGAATTCCCCAGCCAACCAGACTGACTGGGGAATTCTGGGAGTTCCACACAGCTTAAGTGGCCAAGGGTGAGAAATACTAGTCTACTCAGTGGATTTATATTCTCAGATAAGCCCTACGGAGCTCAAAGATGCCTCTTCTTGGGAAAACATGCCCATTGCTCCATGCACTGGCCCAGAGGACTGAAGAGCACCTGTGTGTGTGCAATCCAAAGGACAAAACAGCTCTTGTTGCAGAAAGTTCTAAGTGTCTCATAATGTGCTGGCTTGTCTGGACTCAGAAGGGAACTCAAGAGGCTACAGAAAACCACCAGAGTCCTGGAGAACCTGCGAAGTCAAAACAGCCTCCAGAAGAAGGGCTCAGCAAACCACTTCCAGGCTGACCTCAAGTAAATTAGGTGGACAAGCCCACAACTTCAACTGGGCTGCACTGGAAGGAACCTTGGTTTGACTTAGAAGAATGCAAATGTGTGGTTTGGTTGGGCTCCATGAGGACCAAATTTATGCATGCTTGTGAAGAGGTTTCCGTTGCAGGCTTCAGCGCGGCTTCCTTCCTTCCAAGTGAGCTGGGAAAGAAGGAGGGCATTGTAGGAACACCGGACACCCCTGCACCTTCCCCATCCCATCCGCGAAGGCCTCAGATGGGGGACAGACATTTGCCGATGTGGTATGGCAGCATTGCTATTCGTCTTTTCTAGAACCTTCTCTTTTGATTGCAGGTAGTCCTCAACTTACAAAGTTCATTTAGTGACCATTCAAAGTTACAACAGCCCTGGAAAAAGTGACTTTATGATCCTTTTTCATATTTACGGCCGTTGCAAGCATCCCCATGATCACGTGATCAAAGGGCAGACACTTAGCCACTGGCTCATACTTAGGATGCTTGCGGTGTCCTGGGTGGTCATGTAGTCACTTTTTGCAAACTTCTGACAAGCAAAGTCAATGGGGAAGCCAGATTCACTTAACACCCATATTACTAACTTTAAAACTGCAGGGGTTCACTTAACAACGGTGGCAAGACAGGTAATAAAATGGGGCAAAACTCACTTTTAAAACTGTCTCACTTAGCAACAGAAATTTTTAGGCTCAATGATGGTCGTAAATTGAGGACTCCCTGTTTATTACTTTGTTGTTTGTATGTACACTGTGAGCTTCTGCACTGGAGACAAATTCTTGTGTGTCCAATCACACCTGGCCAATAAAGAATATCCTGTTCCATTCCATTCCATATTTTCTATTCTATTCTATTCTATTCTATTCTATTCTATTCTATTCTATTCTATTCTGTTCTGTTCTGTTCTGTTCTGTTCTGTTCTATTTCCATTACATTCTCTGTTCTATTCTATTCTATTCTATTCTATTCTATTTCCATTACATTCTCTATTCTATTCTATTCTATTCTATTCTATTCTATTCTATTCTATTTTTCTATTCTATTCTATTCTATTTCCATTACATTCTCTATTCTATTCTATTCTATTCTATTCTATTCTATTCTACTCCTACTCCTACTCCTATTCTTATTTCTATTCCATTCCATTCTATCCATTGGGGGCCAGAATAATACCTAGGTTTAACAGTTTACTTTATCTCTCCAATGGGAATGGAATTACTCAGCTCCATTCACGTTGCCAGTTCCCTTCTCTCCTCCCCCATCCACCCCTCCCTCCCTTCATGGAAATCAGCATTTTTCAAAACAAAACATCGTGTGCTTTCTCTCTTTCTCCTCTCACTTCTTTCAAAGCAAATCTCGACACTCGTTTTCTTTGGCTCTCTCTCCACGAAGGGCAAAGTGATTTTCCTTTTGAAGTTTTTATTGACGAAGGGATTTCTTATAAATACATCTCCGGAGTAGCTGCTTGATCTCCATGCATGTTCTGGAGCATTTGTGGTGACATGGAAAAAAAAGGGGGGGGGACCCCGGAGCTTTGAAATTTATGGTTGCCTGACATGAAATCTGTTGAAAGTCTTTGTCTTTTTCTCCTTAATCTCAACAGATGGAAATGTTAAAAAAAAATATGAGAGGGCTCCAGCCTTGCTGATTGCACGATGTAGGGATGAAGGGTTGGGAGCTGAGATTTTGGAAACTCTGTTGCTCAGATTTTGAAGGACTTGGGTGGAATCACTTTCTCGGATTCACAAAAGCCGTTGGATGGAGTCATCCATTTTTCCAGATTGGGATACAGTATTAGGAGTGGAACTCACACATGACACCACCAGGCATCTGTGTGAGTTTTAGAACCTGGAAATATGGAACTGAACACAATATTTGTTGTTTTGCAAAATTCCGGCCTTCTTTTTTTTAAAAAAAAAAATGGGAAGTGCTGCTTTTTATAGAATAAGATGCTGTAAAGTTGAAGCCCACGCAGTGCTATACCTGTACATTTCACTTGTATAGTCCTGTATATTTTACCTGTATAGACTTGTACCTTTCATCTGTCTAGACCTATATTTTATATCTGCACACACCTGTACATGTCACCTATCTATGTTATCTGCACATATCTGTAATTTCACCTGTATGTACCTATATACTTTACATGCATAGACCTATATGTTTCACCTGCACATACCTGTATATTCCACTTATATAGACCTGTATACTTCATCTGTATAGATCTGTTCATTTCACCTGCACATACCTGTATATTTTACCTGCATAGACCTGTACCTTTCATCTGTATAGACATATATATTTCACCTCCACATGCCCATACATTTCACCTTTACATACCTGTATACTTCATCTGTATAGACTTGCATATTTGACCTGTATTTACCTGCATATTTCATCTGTATAGACCTGTATATTGCACCGGTCTGAATAAATGCAAACATACAGACCAACAATATAGAAAGATTTAGAAATTAAACAAGCATGGTACTTTACTTAACCACGGAATTACAATTAGCAAGCCATATAATTGCTTCACGTGTTTTCATGTTCAGAACACTAAAATGTCGTTTTCATATTATGGAAGTTTTCAAACTTGGTTCTGCCAATCTGAGGCCAACTTTCTCCACCATCTTTCCTGGTGTATGCAAAATATATATATTTTTAAGTATCTTGCACAAAACAAAGAAGAAATATATATAGATATATATAGATATATATATGACCTGGTTTCCAGAAATGTGGGAAAGTTTATTTATTTCTCCATGCATTCCTGATTTGCAATGTGCACTCTAAAAATGTCGTTTAGATTTAGGCTGAGTGAGCTCATGCTAAATTTAGCAATGATCTTTTAAACAAACATTCTTTCTGCTTTGCTGAATGGGCATTGAAGCTGGATTAAAAGTCAACTGTGTCTGCCTGGATGTTATTCACAACGTTTCTTTATTCCTCGCACTTGTGCTCAGTGGTCCGTAATCGGATGGAAAAGACAGAATATATGCCAGAAAAACCCATGTGGCTTTAATCTTATCCCAGTGAAAGGAAAGGATTCTCTATCAAAATTTGCTGTCAAGCTTAGATAGCTGAGATTGATCTGTAAGTGTTTGTATCAAGAACTAGATGTTAGCCTTCTAGATCAGAGGTCTCCAAACATGGCAACTTTAAGACTTGTGGACTTCAACTCCCAGAATTCCCCAGCCAGCATGAATGGCTGGGGAATTCTGGGAGTTGAAGTCCACAAGTCTTAAAGTTGCCATGTTTGAAGACCCCTTTTCTAGATAATAATTCTGCTTCCCTATTATGATGGTCTTCAAGATCAATAAGGGACTTAACCATTTTTATTCTCCAATCCTTTCCTAATCCAGTGATCACAAATACGAATTAGTGAAGTCTCTGCTCAGCCTTGCTCATTTCTTAACCTTCATATTCCACCTCTCTTCCATTTCATTCTGAGTTCATTCTCTTAACCCAGTTTTATCCTGGGGAAAATTCTGGAGATGATTGGGATGGTTGTGATTAACCAAGGAGCCAATGCAATTAACCAAGCCAACCAAAGACTTCCATGGTCAAATGGAAACAAGCATCTCCACAATTCTAGACTCAACTCTAACCTTCCGATACGTCAGTGGTCTTCAAACATGGCCCTTTTATGACTTGTAGACTTCAACTCCCAGAATTCCTCAGCCAGCGTCCCTTGCTGAGGAATTCTGGGAGTTGAAGTCCACAAGTCATAAAGGGGCCAAGTTTAAGATCCCTGTGATACATCAATTCAACTTCTTTGTAGGTAGGATGATAGGTTACCCCAGCGTAGGACCTCATAATCAGGCAAAATCCCACCCCAATCAGCACCCAACACTTCACATCTGACAAGCAAGGGTGCCATTGTGCTGGTGAGACACACACACACACATACTCATCTTTTCTTTCTTCCTTCTGTTGCACATGTCTAAAGCTTCTCCACTGCCGACTGTCCTTTGTCTTCAGCGGGGGTTCAGCTGCTCCTTTTGAAAAGTAGAGCACTTTCATAGACCAAAGAAACAGCTGAGATTTTATTTTTAAAAAGATCCCAGCATGCGTCTAGGGGTGCTTATGGTGGGAAACACTTTAAGGTAGCATTCGGCCTGTGCATTTTTAATTCTTTATGTGCATTAAAGTATATAAAAGTATAAAATAAAGACCATGCCGTTTTTTTCTTCTCAAGACAAAACTCATTTTTTGCAAAAGGGAAAAGGGAAGGAAGGAAGGAAGGAAGGAAGGAAGGAAGGGAGGGAGGGAGGGAGGGAGGGAGGAAGGAAGGAAGGAAGGAAGGGAGG
>NW_015387988.1:2726-8028 GCF_001527695.2 Protobothrops mucrosquamatus | reverse complement strand
GGGAGGGAGGGAGGAGGGAAAGAAGGAAGGAAGGAAGGAAGGAAGGAAGGAAGGAAGGAAGGAAGGAAGGAAGGAAAGGATACTAACCATAAGAATATGCAATTTTGCAAACATATTCCAGTGATGTAAATAAAATAATATATCCTCATTTGGAGTTCTGGCAACATCACACAATACCCAGTATTCTAATCCAAGGAAGGCCCTAAGAGGTAGCAAATTATATTTTAAATTACATTTAAAGTAGATCTGTAATTCCCCAAACCTCAGACCACAGACTCTTCCAACCTCTCCGCACTCCCCCCCCCCACAATGCCTTGAGGTCCCTGGAAGGATCTGGTTGATGGCAAAGCATTGAGCAATATCCCTGGATGAAGCCCTGGAGCCGAGGGAACCATGTGGACTAGCAGGAACAGTCGGAGGCCACAGGCGGAGGGAAAACAAGCTGCAATGTGATTTCCCTTTATGCGACGTTTGTTACTCACCGATTATCTCTTTTGCTCTTTAGGATAAGATCAAGTGACTCACAACCAGGAGGTTCTCAAGGGGGAGGGTGGATTTGTGCCTCCTTCGTGGCTTATTTGCACAAATCTGATAATATAGTCTCAAATATTCTCTGCTAAAAAAGATTGGAAGGGGGGAAAAAAACCACATGCCTAGAACACAGTTTCTTTCATTTCTATTTTTCATCACTCAGAGAAAGGAGAACAGTTAAGGCTACATTTTTTCACTCTAAAGAGGGAGGTGGCTTTCTCCCCACCAAGGAAGCAAATTCAATTCTGGGGAAGATACTTGTTGTCAAATCTTATATGGTCAAAGTATGCGTGGTACCTTTTCACGGGACTTAACTTTAACAGTTAACTTTAACTTTAACATTGCAAGACTTGGAAGGAACCTTGGGGGGTCTTCTAGTCCATCCCCCTGCTCAAGCAGGAGACCCTTTCCCATTGCAGACCAATGGCTGTCCAGTATTGGAACACCCACAACATCTTGACTCTGTCCCTCTGTTAATGCAACCTCGGATTGCATTGGCTTTTTTGGCTGCTGCCACAACTTTTAAGAAGGAAGCTACAGGATTCCTTGAACTTACTAAGCTGATCTCCTCCATGACACTAGAATCACTCATAAGAAGGTCCTCTAGAAATGAGACAAGGGTGATCTTGGTTGAATAAAAGATCATCTGAAGAAGGTCTGTCTGTCTGGTTGCTAAGAGTCAACAGCCACTTGACGGCACCTGATGCACCAGGGGCTTGGAAAAGACATTTAAAAAATGGACATGTGGACTCCTTAGAGTCTTGTAGTCTCCTAAGCATCAGGTGGGCTAGCCCAGCTTTGCTTCTGATCAGCTCAATTTGCATGTTAGTAAATAAACAGAAATGTCACCAAGACAAATATCCAACAACAATAAACTTCCAGTGGCCTGGTGACCACAGAAACCAAACCAAACATTATAACACACATACATATATATACACACACACAGCAAGTTTCCACTGCTTAGAGTTGTGGGGTAACCCATCTATATTTTCTTCTGCTTTTTTTTTAGAGTGTGTAGAACTTTCTGGCAACTCCAATCTTGCATGCATCCTCAATAAATGTCCCACCCTCCCATTTCTCTCCGAAAAGGTCACCTCAGTCTCTACTCAAAGATCAGCTATGAGTCAACTGTCTTCTAGAAATCGGATTGGACCCAACACTCCCATCTGGCCATATTTCTTTGCTATCAGTGCCAAATGTCCAGGAAGAAAGTGCTCCTACTCACCTGTAGTATGGGGAAAAGTAGCAGAANCATATTTTCTATTCTATTCTATTCTATTCTATTCTATTCTATTCTATTCTATTCTATTCTGTTCTGTTCTGTTCTGTTCTGTTCTGTTCTATTTCCATTACATTCTCTGTTCTATTCTATTCTATTCTATTCTATTCTATTTCCATTACATTCTCTATTCTATTCTATTCTATTCTATTCTATTCTATTCTATTCTATTCTATTCTATTCTATTCTATTCTATTTTTCTATTCTATTCTATTCTATTTCCATTACATTCTCTATTCTATTCTATTCTATTCTATTCTATTCTACTCCTACTCCTACTCCTATTCTTATTTCTATTCCATTCCATTCTATCCATTGGGGGCCAGAATAATACCTAGGGTTAACAGTTTACTTTATCTCTCCAATGGGAATGGAATTACTCAGCTCCATTCACGTTGCCAGTTCCCTTCTCTCCTCCCCCATCCACCCCTCCCTCCCTTCATGGAAATCAGCATTTTTCAAAACAAAACATCTTGTGCTTTCTCTCTTTCTCCTCTCACTTCTTTCAAAGCAAATCTCGACAGTCGTTTTCTTTGGCTCTCTCTCCACGAAGGGCAAAGTGATTTTCCTTTTGAAGTTTTTATTGACGAAGGGATTTCTTATAAATACATCTCCGGAGTAGCTGCTTGATCTCCATGCATGTTCTGGAGCATTTGTGGTGACATGGAAAAAAAAGGGGGGGACCCCGGAGCTTTGAAATTTATGGTTGCCTGACATGAAATCTGTTGAAAGTCTTTGTCTTTTTCTCCTTAATCTCAACAGATGGAAATGTTGGGGAAAAAAATGAGAGGGCTCCAGCCTTGCTGATTGCACGCTGTAGGGATGAAGGGTTGGGAGCTGGGATTCTGGAAACTCTGTTGGTCAGATTTTGAAGAACTTGGGTGGAATCTCTTTCTCGGATTCACAAAAGCTGTTGGATGGAGTCATCCATTTTTCCAGATTGGGATACAGTATTAGGAGTGGAACTCACACATGACACAACCAGGCATCTGTGTGAGTTTTAGAACCTGGAAATATGGAACTGAACACAATATTTGTTGTTTTGCAAAATTCCGCCCTTCTTTTTTTTTTAAAAAAAAAAAAAAAAAGGAAAGTGCTGCTTTTTATAGAATAAAGTGCTGTAAAGTTGAAGCCCACGCAGTGCTATGCCTGTACATTTCACTTATATAGTCCTGTATATTTTACCTGTATAGACTTGTACCTTTCATCTGTCTAGACCTATATTTTTCATCTGCACACACCTGTACATTTCACCTGTATATACTGTACCTCATCACCTATCTATGTTATCTACACATATATGTAATTTCACCTGTATGTACCTGTATACTTTACATGCATAGACCTATATGTTTCACCTGCACATACCTGTATATTTCACCTGTATAGACCTGTATACTTCATCTGTATAGATCTGTTCATTTCACCTGCACATACCTGTATATTTTACCTGCATAGACCTGTACCTTTCATCTGTATAGACATATATATTTCACCTCCACATGCCCATACATTTCACCTTTACATACCTGTATACTTCATCTGTATAGACTTGCATATTTGACCTGTATTTACCTGCATATTTCATCTGTATAGACCTGTATATTGCACCGGTCTGAATAAATGCAAACATACAGACCAACAATATAGAAAGATTTAGAAATTAAACAAGCATGGTACTTTACTTAACCACGGAATTACAATTAGCAAGCCATATAATTGCTTCACGTGTTTTCATGTTCAGAACACTAAAATGCCGTTTTCATATTATGGAAGTTTTCAAACTTGGTTCTGCCAATCTGAGGCCAACTTTCTCCACCATCTTTCCTGGTGTATGCAAAAAATATATATTTTTAAGTATCTTGCACAAAACAAAGAAGAAATATATATAGATATAGATATAGATATATATACTTGACCTGGTTTCCAGAAATGTGGGAAAGTTTATTTATTTCTCCATGCATTCCTGATTTGCAATGTGCACTCTAAAAATGTCGTTTAGATTTAGGCTGAGTGAGCTCATGCTAAATTTAGCAATGATCTTTTAAACAAACATTCTTTCTGCTTTGCTGAATGGGCATTGAAGCTGGATTAAAAGTCAACTGTGTCTGCCTGGATGTTATTCACAACGTTTCTTTATTCCTCGCACTTGCGCTCAGTGGTCTGTAATCGGATGGAAAGGGCAGCATATATGCCAGAAAAACCCATGTGGCTTTAATCTTATCCCAGTGAAAGGAAAGGATTCTCTATCAAAATTTGCTGTCAAGCTTAGATAGCTGAGATTGATCTGTAAGTGTTTGTATCAAGAACTAGATGTTAGCCTTCTAGATCAGAGGTCTCCAAACATGGCAACTTTAAGACTTGTGGACTTCAACTCCCAGAATTCCCCAGCCAGCCATGCTGGCTGGGGAATTCTGGGAGTTGAAGTCCACAAGTCTTAAAGTTGCCATGTTTGAAGACCCATTTTCTAGATAATAATTCTGCTTCCCTATTATGATGGTCTTCAAGATCAATAAGGGACTGGATCATTTTTATTCTCCAATCCTTTCCTAATCCAGTGATCACAAATACGAATTAGTGAAGTCTCTGCTCAGCCTTGCTCATTTCTTAACCTTCATATTCCACCTCTCTTCCATTTCATTCTGAGTTCATTCTCTTAACCCAGTTTTATCCTGGGGAAAATTCTGGAGATGATTGGGATGGTTGTGATTAACCAAGGAGCCAATGCAATTAACCAAGCCAACCAAAGACTTCCATGGTCAAATGGAAACAAGCATCTCCACAATTCTAGACTCAACTCTAACCTTCCGATACGTCAGTGGTCTTCAAACATGGCCCTTTTATGACTTGTAGACTTCAACTCCCAGAATTCCTCAGCCAGCGTCCCTTGCTGAGGAATTCTGGGAGCTGAAGTCCACAAGTCAAAAAGGGGCCAAGTTTAAGATCCCTGTGATACATCAATTCAACTTCTTTGTAGGTAGGATGATAGGTTACCCCAGCGTAGGACCTCATAATCAGGCAAAATCCCACCCCAATCAGCACCCAACACTTCACATCTGACAAGCAAGGGTGCCATTGTGCTGGTGACACACACACACACACACACACACACCCATCTTGTCTTTCTTCCTTCTGTTGCACATGTCTAAAGCTTCTCCACTGCCGACTGTCCTTTGTCTTCAGCGGGGGTTCAGCTGCTCCTTTTGAAAAGTAGAGCACTTTCATAGACCAAAGAAACAGCTGAGATTTTATTTTTAAAAAGATCCCAGCATGCGTCTAGGGGTGCTTATTGTAGGAAAGACTTTAAGGTAGCATTCGGCCTGTGCATTTTTAATTCTTTATGTGCATTAAAGTATATAAAAGTATAAAATAAAGACCATGCCGTTTTTTTTCTTCTCAAGACAAAACTCAATTTTTGCAAAAGGGAAAAGGGAAGGAAGGAAGGAAGGAAAGAAGGAAGGAAGGGAGGGAGGGAGGGAGGAAAGGAAG
>NW_015387988.1:0-1818 GCF_001527695.2 Protobothrops mucrosquamatus | reverse complement strand
AAAAAAATAGAAGGAAGGAAGGAAGGAAGGAAGGAAGGAAGGAAGGAAGGAAGGAAGGAAGGAAGGAAGGAAGGAAGGAAGGAAGGAAGGAAGGAAGGAAGGAAAGGATACTAACCATAAGAATATGCAATTTTGCAAACATATTCCAGTGATGTAAATAAAATAATACATCCTCATTTGGAGTTCTGGCAACATCACACAATACCCAGTATTCTAATCCAAGGAAGGCCCTAAGAGGTAGCAAATTATATTTTAAATTACATTTAAAGTAGATCTGTAATTCCCCAAACCTCAGACCACAGACTCTTCCAACCTCCCCGCACTCCCCCCCCCCCAATGCCTTGAGGTCCCTGGAAGGATCTGGTTGATGGCAAAGCATTGAGCAATATCCCTGGATGAAGCCCTGGAGCCGAGGGAACCATGTGGACTAGCAGGAACAGGCGGAGGCCACAGGCGGAGGGAAAACAAGCTGCAATGTGATTTCCCTTTATGCGACGTTTGTTACTCACCGATTATCTCTTTTGCTCTTTAGGATAAGATCAAGTGACTCACAACCAGGAGGTTCTCAAGGGGGAGGGTGGATTTGTGCCTCCTTCGTGGCTTATTTGCACAAATCTGATAATATAGTCTCAAATATTCTCTGCTAAAAAAGATTGGAAGGGGGGAAAAAAACCACATGCCTAGAACACAGTTTCTTTCATTTCTATTTTTCATCACTCAGAGAAAGGAGGACAGTTAAGGCTACATTTTTTCACTCTAAAGAGGGAGGTGGCTTTCTCCCCACCAAGGAAGCAAATTCAATTCTGGGGAAGATACTTGTTGTCAAATCTTATATGGTCAAAGTATGCATGGTACCTTTTCACGGGACTTAACTTTAACAGTTAACTTTAACTTTAACATCGCAAGACTTGGAAGGAACCTTGGGGGGTCTTCTAGTCCATCCCCCTGCTCAAGCAGGAGACCCTTTCCCATTGCAGACCAATGGCTGTCCAGTATTGGAACACCCACAACATCTTGACTCTGTCCCTCTGTTAATGCAACCTCGGATTGCATTGGCTTTTTTGGCTGCTGCCACAATTTTTAAGAAGGAAGCTACAGGATTCCTTGAACTTACTAAGCTGTTCTCCTCCATGACACTAGAATCACTCATAAGAAGGTCCTCTAGAAATGAGACAAGGGTGATCTTGGTTGAATAAAAGATCATCTGAAGAAGGTCTGTCTGTCTGTCTGGTTGCTAAGAGTCAACAGCCACTTGACGGCACCTGATGCACCAGGGGCTTGGAAAAGACATTTAAAAAATGGACATGTGGACTCCTTAGAGTCTTGTAGTCTCCTAAGCATCAGGTGGGCTAGCCCAGCTTTGCTTCTGATCAGCTCAATTTGCATGTTAGTAAATAAACAGAAATGTCACCAAGACAAATATCCAACAACAATAAACTTCCAGTGGCCTGGTGACCACAGAAACCAAACCAAACATTATAACACACATACATATATATATACACACACACAGCAAGTTTCCACTGCTTAGAGTTGTGGGGTAACCCATCTATATTTTCTTCTGCTTTTTTTTTAGAGTGTGTAGAACTTTCTGGCAACTCCAATCTTGCATGCATCCCCAATAAATGTCCCACCCTCCCATTTCTCTCCGAAAAGGTCACCTCAGTCTCTACTCAAAGATCAGCTATGAGTCAACTGTCTTCTAGAAATCGGATTGGACCCAACACTCCCATCTGGCCATATTTCTTTGCTATCAGTGCCAAATGTCCAGGAAGAAAGTGCTCCTACTCACCTGTAGTATGGGGAAAAGTAGCAGAA
>NW_015387987.1:549593-562029 GCF_001527695.2 Protobothrops mucrosquamatus | reverse complement strand
TATATTATCTATAATGTAGAATTCTTTTTTTTCTTTTCATACCCACATTCATAATTAGAAGTTCCTAACTGGCTAATGAAAGCATTTTCTGTTAGCTTAATCATTAGATCACCTAGCAATTACAAAACTGCCCTTTCTACATACTAAATAATTGGTGTGGCTTCTGCATATGATATGGCATAATCTAAGTAAAGCGATGTCAATCTTATGAAGTCTAGAGATGATGCTGAGGATATGAGACTTGGAATGGAAATCAACAAAGCTGAACAATAATTAATTAAATTATGGCTTGGAAATACAGCTGTCCAGAATTTAAAAAAGCAAAGGTATTTTTTCTCCAGTGCTTTGATAGTAGTGACAGTTACAACCAGGCTACTGGTTAGAAGGATTGAAGTATGCCCCCTCCTGCATTTATGGATCCCAGATAGATTTACACATACTAATACTTCCACGTTGGTAGCACCGAAGTGTTTCCATGGTGAAAGGATTGGCTGGTGACATCACCGTTGCCCAGGAGATACCTAGTTGGGGGGTCATTTTACATTCCGGTGAAGTTATCCACCAAAGTGGTACCCATTTATCTACTCACAGTTGCCTGCTTTCAAATTGCTGGGTCAGCTCAGTAGCAATGGATCTCAAACTTGAGCCTGCTGATTGTCAGTCCAGCATTCTAACCTTGTGAGTCACTGCACTCCTTAGATTTACAAATGACAGTAGTAGACAACAATAGCAATAATGTTGGCATAGTTCAGTGTTGGTATTTGATAGCAATAGCACTTAGACTTATATACCGCTTCACAGTGCTTTACAGCCCTCTCTAAGCAGTTTACAGAGTCAGCCTCTTGCCCCCAACACTCTGGGTTCTCATTTTACCAGCCTTGGAAGGATGGAAGGCTGAGTCAACCTTGAGCCGGTGAGGCTCGAACTGCCAAACTACTGGCAGCCAGGAAGTCAGCAGAAGTAGCCTGCAGGACTGCATTCTAACCACTGTGCCATTATAGCTAGATAATGTAATATTGGGGTACCCAATCTGGCTAGCATATATCCACCATACAGAGGGCAATCTCACAAAATGGTGATTACAGAAAGTTTGCCAATTTGCAGAAAAATTGTAAGAATGAGTTCACCGATGAACACCGCACCCTAGAGATGGACATGACTGGATAGGGAAACCTTTACCTTTAAAGAAATGAAGATGTTCCCTATTGTCTTTCTGAACCCAGCAAGAGGTTCTCTTTTAAGTAGAAGAGACAGCATCATACATGAAGCACTCTACTTTAGGCACTCGCTGTTTTCATGTTGTAAGAATGTCTACAAAATTTGTTGGAAGGCAGAAGCATCCTTAAAAATAAATAAATGCTGGAAGCTGGTAAACAGCCTTTCAAAATGGGGGAGTCCTTCAGTGCAACCTGATAGGGAAGCTGGGACATTCTATTTTAGATTGTCCAGTCTCCAAGAATTGGACAGAATTGAATGGGCCCCCAAAAAAGTGATCCACCATTGGTTTTTTTTCTCCTCGCTTAAATTCAATTATCGAATTAAATTAATCTGTTTAAGTCCAATGAGTATGTTTATGTGTGTGTGTGCCTCTGAGTCAGTTTCTGACTCTTGCCAACTCCCTGGACTGATCCCTGCAGTTTTCTTGGAAAGATTTTCAGAAGTGATTTGCCATTGCCTCCTTTCTAGGACTAAACTGGTCCTAACTGGCTTCATGCCTAAGCAACAGCAGTAGCACTTAGACTTGTATACTGATCCATAGTGTTTTACAGCACTATCTGGATACAATGTCAGCATATTGCCCCCAGCAATCTGGATCCTCATATTACCTACCTCAAAAGGATGAAAGGCTGAGTCAACCTTGAGCCCATCAGGATCGAACTCCAGGCTGTGGGCAGTGTTAGCCTGCAATGCTGCATTTTAACCACTGCACCACCAGGGCGCCTTAAGGTGGGACTAGAACTCATGGTCTCCCAGTTTCTAGTCTGGCGCTTTGACCACTGCACCAAACTGTCTCTTTTAGCAATGATATAGCATTGCAGTTAATCAGTTAGGATTTTTAGGGGAGGGGAGGAGAAGTGGAGCAAATGTCTTTTGCTTTCAGAAAAAGATTACAGAGTTTCCTTGGCAAACCCTTTTATCATTCCTTTCATTGTTACCTTGCTTTGTATGTAGTTAGGTAGCTGCAGGAGGAGGTGTTGTTGTTGTTTTTTTTTAAAAAAAATCAACCTTAGCCAGTTGATTCTCCCTCTAATGCAAATAACTGCTCAAGAGAAACCGTGTTAATAGGGTCAGAGATTAGAGCTGCCGCTGTGAAAATGAAAATACTTTTTAAAACAAGAAAAGAAAAAAAAAGAACAACATAGACAATAGGGGTTGAAGTGAGATGAAGTATATCAGCTAGGCCTCCCTTAATTTGATTTTTAGCAATTCAATTAGGAGGCTGTATAGGTTTAATGACTCTTTGTTGACAGCCTACTTCCCTCGGCCATTAGTTTTATAGCTGGTGCATCATATTGGCATCTGAATAATCAGATATGTTTCAGCAGCAAAAAAAGGGAAATGCACTTGAGAGTGTGATATGTTGGTCACAGATTACTGTGGTTTCCCTTAATATAATACACCTTCAGTTTTGCTGGTCTATAAATACCACACACCCCTCCCCCCACCATTTGACACTCTTGCTGGGTATCATCATGATGATATAATGATAATTATAATTCAGCATAGAGAGAAATTACAGATTTGGAGAGATTGGATTCTTGTCATTGATTTATCTTCTGAACTGCTGTAATTTACATGAAATTCAGTGTAAATTAAGTTTTGTCTAAAACTTTATTGGGAGAAATCAAAAGCAGTTCTAATGAGATTAGTAAAAAAAAAATAGGTGGATTAGATCTCTGGGTTTGCCTGGGAAAGCTGTTTAAGTGGAACAGTCTCATCTAAGATATCTGCTGTTAAAATTATGACAAACATTTGTCAGAATGAAGCTATAGATAGTCTTTGCCTCACTTGACAGCTATCATTCTCCAAACAAAATCCCATCTTGATAAAAAGATTTTACAGTCCTTCTGGTGAAAACAAGCATAATGATGATGATGATGATGATGATGATGATGATGATGATGATGATGATGATGATGATGATGATGATGATGATGATGAAGTTGGAAGGGACCTTGGAGGTCTTCTAGGCCAACCTTCTGGTCAGGCAGGAAACTCTATACCATTTCAGACAAATGGCCGTCCAGTCTCTTCTTAAAACTTCCAATGTTGAAGCATTCACAACTTCTGGAGGCAAGTCGTTCCACTGATTAATTGTTCTAACTGTCAGGATATCTCCTTAGTTCTAGGTTGCTTCTCTCTTTGATTAGTTTCCATCCATTGCTTCTTGTCCTGCCTTCAGGTGCTTTGGAGAATAGCTTGACTCCCTCTTCTTTGTGGCAACCCCTGAGATATTGGAACACTGCTATCATGTCCCCCCTCGTCCTTCTTTTCATTAAACTAGACATACTGTTCCCAATTCCAGCAACCGTTCTTTATATGTTTTAGCCTCCAGTCCCCTGATCATCTTTGTTGCTCTTCTCTGTACTCTTTCTAGAGTCTCAACATCTTTTTTACATCGTGGTGACCAAAACTGGATGCAGTATTCCAAGTGTGGCCTTACCAAGGCATTATAAAATGGTATTAACACTTCACGGGATCAATGAAGTTGCTCATGATTCCAATTTCTTCTGCAAAGTAAATGTCACTGCTGCAAATGAAATTTGTACTATAAAACTTACATTTTCACACTGCACCAGACAGGCTTCCAGGTTTTAATACATACTAGAATAATATTTGGGAATGCAAGTCCAAGACCTTGTAGGAATTTCTTGACATGCCTCAATAAAATCTGAAAAGTATGTTGGCCAAAACCCAAAATAATAATATTTTTCAAAATCACTAAGTATGGCTCATTATCCTCTCCAGGCAAGTGATTCAGGCATTTTTAGTCAATTTTATCCAGCCTTGACTTCTAAAGGTTGTTTTACTACCTAATGAAAAATAAAATAGCATAAATCACTTATCCACATTCCCAAATGACTCCGCTGCAGGACATCTATGTTTAACAAGCCTGGTAACTTTGCTTGTAATTTCCACTGTTAACAATAAATATGCCAGCCTCTGTGATAGGTATGAAATCTACTGACAGCTTGAAACATTAGAATGAATTATTTTGGCAACTTAAAAGGTAAACCACCAATCCTTTCATAACCTTATCTCTGACCTTTAACTGGTGAGTTTAATTGATCAGAATACCTTTCACTCAAGTGGGAAAAAAAGTTTTACTTAATCAGGTAACACAGTTCTAAAAGGACTTTTTATATTCATCTCTATGCATCTTCTAAAATAGTGTCTACCATTGTATATTCCCACATAGCTACAAATAAAACCATTATTTTGTCATAGGCAGATTTTCGCAAATTATACTCGTTTGATTCATCTATTCAAACTTTATTTCATTAAGTGAAATAATTACAAAATAAAATATAAACAAATAAAAAACTCCCTATCAGCTGTGACCAACCGTACTGTCCATAATTTTGTTCACAGTGTTGCTTTGATTTGCACCTTAGAAAAATAATGTGTTTTGCAATGTATGAGATTATAAAATAGACAATTTGTCTTGAAGTAATTTTGAAAACGATTCCCACATTTTTATGGAATTTGCTTCAGAGAAATTGACTGATTGATTTGTTTTTTTTAAATTGGTGATTCAGTGTCACTACTAGCAATGTTTGTAAATTTCCAAATCCATAGTAAGAAGGATTTGGAGACAGTTGCTAAGATGATTTTTGCACTAGTAACTTATGGCATCTTCATAGCACCACAAAATTTCATCGCTGAAATGATATAAAACCTGTCTGCAATGCTGTTATTTTGGCACAGCAATGATTGGATAACTCCAGAAGACACTATAAATTGTTAATGTGGAAATGACCTTTAAGTACCGTGGACAGAAGAATCAATCAATCAGTTTTCGATGAAACAAAGACTGACTGCTCCCTTGATGCAGTGATTAGCAACCAGGCTCTCAACATGCTTTAAGGATCTGATATGAGTAGATTATGAACCAGAAAAAATAACTAGGCTTAAACAGATTTTGGAAAACAGAACAGAAAAGAAATGAAACAAAATGGGAGGGATCAGGGCTTTCACTGCTATGTCTCTGAAACAGCTGTGCATTGCCACTAGGAATTAAACCAGGACATTTGTCCACAGGAGCTAGGCTAAACTATATGGCTTCTGAGTAAATTAATTTAGTGGAATAAGATTCACGTATTCAGCACCTATACATTTTCCACAACTTTGTAACAGAAAAGAAAGGCAGAATGATGTTTTGACTCTCACTTTGATGCTGTAAATAGAAAATCTTGATCTCAGGTCCATCTCAGATGCTCTGTGTTTTCTTATCATAGGATAGAAAAATCAGCTGGAATTAGATGCATGTTACTCAATAACAGGATCAGTTGTAAGGGAATGGGACATAAAAGGGAAGGAAAATGCTACTATTTGAGGATGATGATGATAATGATGATGATGATATAGTAGTAGTAGTAGTAGTAGTAGTAGTAGTAGTAGTAGTAGTAGTAGTAGTAAAGTTGGAAGGGACCTTGGAAGTCATCTAGTCCAACCCCCTGCTCAGGCAGGAAACCCTATACCATTTCAGACAAATGGCTGTCCAGTCTCTTCTTAAAAACTTCCAGTGTTGGAGCATTCACAGCTTCTGGAGGCAGGTTGTTCCACTGATTAATTGTTCTAACTGCCAGGAAATTTCTCCTTAGTTCTAGGTTGCTTCTCTCTTTGATTAGTTTCCACCCGTTGCTTCTTGTCCTGCCTTCAGGCGCCTTGGAAAATAGCTTGACACCCTCTTCTTTGTGGCAGCCCCTGAGATATTGGAACATTGCTATCATGTCCCCCCTCATCCTTCTCTTCATTAAACTAGACATACCCAATTCCAGCAACCGTTCCTTATATGCTTTAGCCTCCAGTCCCCTAATCATCTTTGTTGCTCTTCTCTGTACTCTTTCTAGAGTCTCAACATCTTTTTTACATTGCGGTGACCAAAACTGGATGCAGTATTCCAAGTGTGGCCTTACCAAGGTATTATAAAGTGGTATTAATACTTCATGATCTTGATGCAGCCTAGCACTGTGTTGGCTTTTTTGGCAGCTGCAACAAAAAAAAATTGATTGAGCTTGCTTCTTTTCTTCCCCAGCATTGTAAATACTAATATGCTTGCATTAGTAGAAGTTCAGCAAAATAACCAAATTCAGCTTCCAGTTATTATATTGTCTGCATAGAAATAGCACCAAACATCTGTCAGATCCCAGTAATTTTGTGCAAAGTCATAAACCTGGATTAAAAACTGTTGTCTGATAATCAGCAGAGTTGTCTAGCTGTTTGTACCTGAGGGTTGGCACTTGTTCTGAGTGTTATGCTCTGGCTACTTTCCATTAAATGGACAGGGCTAGAATGAAAATTAATTTTGATTTGATTTTAATAATCCATATTTAATTCAGAGAATATGATCTTTCTTATATTTAAAATGCCTCTGGTCAGTTGTAACGTCTTAGGGGAGCTCAGATGACTTCACACAAATCTTAAGGAAGGGAAGGTCCATGTGATTATGGATTGGCAGGGAAATATAGATAATGTTGGATTGATGAACAAATGGTATCACTTTCTACAAATTAGTTTCCAATAGTATCTTAAATGAGGTTCTTTGTGACTGTAATGATTTACTGCAAACCAATCAAAAAGCAATCATTGCCAAAATGTTTTGGGTGTATGGGTAAGAGACTGAACCAAAAGAAAAAAAAATAATTTAAAGGAAGGAAAAGAAAAATAATGAATAGCAGCAAATCAGAGAAATAGGAAGCTCCATCAGGACGGTTCTAATAGGAAGAAAAATTGGAGCCGTTACTCTTGGGTGACAACACACATATTAAAACTCCCAGCTTTAATCCCTGGCATCTTTAGGTTGAACTAGAATAATATGCCCAAAGTCAGAGAAAAGCATTGACAGTTAGTCCCAAGCTAAATAGTCCAATGACTTGACATGTTATAAGGCAGTTTCTTAGGACCAAGAAACTAGAGTTCAAGCCACAGTAACTCACTATGTAGATTTGGGCCAATCAACTTCTCACTCCAGCGTAACTCAAACATGTTGTGGGGTAAAATTGCAGAAGGGGCTGCTGTGTATGTGTTGCCTTAAGCACATACACTGTTAAGCTGTTAGAAGGAAGAGAAGGGAAGGAGTTTGCTGATGATAGAGAATACTTCCTTATCTAGTAATCTGGCATGCATTCACAATAAAGCAAGTATTATACAAAAGTCATTGTGTGTTGGTTTAGTATCCTTCTCTTTAACTGTAAGGTACTTATTTTCCATTCATTGCTTCACATAGCAGCTTGCAAATGATAAATGGGTAAAACATCCACTTATATAAATTTCCAAAACAACACTATCAGATTTGAGGAAATAATGTCATGTTCATGGTTGTCAAAAACAGGAATTAATAGCCTATTCAGGGAAGATCAATTTGAACATTTCTGAGAGCATTTGTGAAGGCCTGCCCCAAAGGATAAGGCATAAAATAATAGGAATGAAACCCTGTAGCTGAGGATTTTTTACAAGTTGTCCTCAACTTACAATTGCAATCGAGACCAGATTTCTGGTTATAAGTTGTTATGGTTGTAAGTTGAGATACCCACATGACCGGAGCTGATTTTATGAGATTTTTTTTTTTTGTGGCAATCATTAAATGAATAAACATGGTCATTAAGCACAGTCATAAATGGGAAAACATTCATCCAAATGCTGGAAACTGGCAAAAGAAGTATCACCAATTATGACCACTGGACTCTACAGCTAGTCATAAAAGTGAGCCAGTTTCCAAGGGCCCAAAATGCAGTCATATGACTGTGGGGACAGGGGCATGGTATTTTACAATGGCCAGAAGTGCTTTATAGGCTGCAAAGCACCAGTTCTGGGCCCATCATAATTTTTAATGCTTGTTAAGCAGCCAGTCGTAAATTGAGGGCTACTTTACTGATAAAGTCCTGCTGTCTCTTTGGGAGACACATGTATAGAATCTCCACCTATGAGCTTTGCATATGGGCAGAATTAAAATAGGTGGACCTTTAATTATCCTAATCCCAGAGCATTTAAGTTAATCATGAATTATTTTACTACATTAGTAAAACTCTTCATTCTTCTTCACAAACTTTTTAAAATTCATTAAAAATATCTAAAACAGATTTTATAACTTTCAATACTAGGCACTCTGTATGCAAATTTCTCAAATATATATGGGTTTTAATATAGATCTCCCTTATGTGCTATAATTGCACAATTTCACCAATGTCCTTATGTACATTTCTCAAAAACTGAGAGATTTCTTTTATGAACCTAATAAGCAGTAATCTTTAAAATCATCTCAGATTTTTACATTCCCATCAACATTCCTTATAAAGCATGGCT
Organism: Protobothrops mucrosquamatus; assembly: GCF_001527695.2. Taxonomy (NCBI): domain Eukaryota; kingdom Metazoa; phylum Chordata; class Lepidosauria; order Squamata; family Viperidae; genus Protobothrops; species Protobothrops mucrosquamatus. The sequence goes on along the minus strand of NW_015387987.1, from coordinate 553,503 downwards.
TTAGATGTCTTAACATTCTGGTGGTTCTCCTCTGAATAACTCCGCCTACTCCTTGACCCTTTTAAAATGGGGCATTCTGACCTAGACAGAGTATTGAAACTGTGCTTCAGTCAAGACCAAGTTCAGTGGCACAGTTGTCTCCTGAGATCTGTCTGCAACACAGATGTTGCAGCCCAATGTTGCATAATGTTGCAGCCCAATGTTGCATAATGTTGCAGCCCAATGTTGCAACATCTGCAACACAGATGTTGCAGCCCAATGTTGCATAAACAATTTCAGCTGCTGCATCACACTGTTAAGTCATGCCTTCTAGTACTTACAGATCCTCCTCACCTGTACTGCCGCTATACTAGGCTTCCCAATCCTGTGTCTTGTTAAGATGGGTGGCTATAAAAAGAAATCAGCAAAAACAACCATTTAACTTTTATTCCCACACACAGGACCTTAAATTTGTCTCTTAGTGGGCTATCTAAGTGATTCTGTGGAGGCCCCATCAGTGTCTTCAGGCTGTGAGGGTCTGGATGGGAGACAACAGACTTCAGCTCAGCCCTAGTAAGCCTGGAATTATTGTTTCTGCTTGAATAGCAGGTGACAGCTGTGGCCAGGAAGCAGTGGTGGGATTCAAATACCTGAACAACCGGTTCTCTGTGTGGATCCAGGCCTGGGCCTCTGAGACCTAAAACAGACTTCCAGAAGCGGTATCCACGCACTTCTAGTGGGCCATTCTAGGCCTGAGAGACGTCCTCCAGACCTCTGAGGCCTCCAGAAGCTGGAGGCGGTTCTGCCGAACTGGTGTGAACCAGCTGAATCCCACCACTGCCAGGAAGGTATTAACACAAATTGTACCAGTTATACCTGGTTCCCAGACCAATAGGACTTGCTCACAGACTAATTCAACTGTATTTTCAGCTGAACAGTCTAGGGCAGGGATGTCAAACTGCCGGCCCACAGGACTGATGTGTCATGCCAAAACTGTGCCCACCCCATTGCTGAAAATGGAACAAAGGTCACGATACGTAGCAATACGTCACATGACGTTGTGAGATTGACACCACTGGTCTAGGGCAGTGCAGCGGCCTTGAAGTGAAGATGCTTGCCTCCCACTCAGAAGTTGAGAATTCAATCTTAGACAGCACATATGTTTCTCCATCAATTTACAAAAAAAAAATATCTGCTGTGAACTCTGCATAGGCATCAAAAAGGGCCTCTAGCTCCACTCAGTCACCCTGAATCCACTCCGAAACAAGAGATTAAAGGATCATAAAAAGAAAAAGGCAGTGGATATCTATTATGTGTTGTTGCCTGGCTGCTATTTTATGTTATTTTTAGTTTATTGTTTTTTTTTGTTGTTGTTCAGTTGTTAGTCTCCCAAGGTCATTCAGTTGAGATGGTAATCCATACAAATTTAGGAAAAGAAATCCTGCTGCATTTGGCTAAATAATCCCTTAAACTCTTTAAATTGTGCTTTTGCTTAAAAATAAGTACTTACTAGTCATTCTGTCATAAAAAGAAAAGGTTAGTTTGAATTGACTTAATCTAGACAAGTCCAAGTTGTCTCTTAAAAACGGTAACACTTTGTTAACTGTTTGTAGACATGATGCTTGACAAGATCTTGCAGTTGGGTCTTGAATTAATTTTTTTGCAGGCAAGTGATATTTCTTACAGATACTTCAATGCACCATTGGTGCTACTTGCCACTATTTGTAGTGAGTCTGCAATCTTATAGCAGCTAAGTGGCCTGCTGTTTCTTCAGTTTCTGTGCAGAGATGGCATTTGCTGTCTGTTGCTGTTTTCTCAATTCTTTCTTTGTATGCATTTGTTCTTAAGGCTTGGTCTTGTAAAGACAAAATTAGCCCACTGTCTCTTTCTTCAACTTCCTGCTCTTAGCCATTGCCAGCTCTCGTCCTTTGCTTTGCTTTCAATTTTTTTTTAATGTTCTGGTCATGTAATACTTTGCCTTGCCATACTTCTATTCTGTTTTTCATTTGGTCTTTCTTATAGGCTGGGCTGGTGTCTTTGTATTCAGTAATCCTTCAAAGTGTCCTAGTTTCAGTGCATCTTCTTCACTGTCCTTCAGATATTCTTCCAATGCCCTTTTTTCTTCTTTAACTGTCTGGTGTGCTTGCAATATTTCACACCCACCTATGCTTCTTGTCAACAACACTATGTAGATAAAGGACACAATTCATTCTTATTGTTCTTCTGGTTTTCCTATCCAGGGCTTCTACTTCACTTCAAATCCAGTCAGTTACAGGTAGTTGCAATGTACTGAAAAAAATGACTTGTGACCATCCTTGCAGTTACGATGGTCACAGCATCACCATGGCCATGTGATCAAAATTTCGGTGCTTGGCAACTGGCATGTACAGGATTTATGATGGTTGCAGCATCCAGGAGCATTCAATCACCATTTGTGATCTTCCCAGCTAGTTTCTAACAAACAGTTAATGGGGGAAGCCTGATTCATTTAATGACCACATGATTCACTTAACAACTGCAGTGATTCATTTAATGACCATGGCAAAAAAAGATCATAAATACAGATGTAATTCACTTACTGACTGCCTTGCTTAGCAGTGGAAATCCTGGTTCCAGTTGTGGCTGTAAGGCGAGGACTATTTGTATTCCAGCTATATATCTAATGACTGGAATTGCCCAGGTGTTAATCACTTTAATAATATTTATTCCACTGAGTTTGGACTTTAAGATCTTCTCTCTTCTGGTGTATTCACTACTAATCTTTTCCTTGATTTCAGTGTGTTTGATGTTGTCAGTCTGGGAAATGCCCAGGTATTTGTAGTGATCTTCTTCATCCAGACTCTTGATGCTATTTTCATAGGGATTACTTCTGTTTTCACTTTTTTTCCTCTGTTGATGGTAAAGGGGGCACATTTCAAACTCCATTGCAATATCTTAGCTGTATATTCAGACAGTGTTGAGCAGCAATTCCGTTTCTGATGGTGTTTTTCATACAGCTTCAGATTGTCCGTGTCAAGGAGGTGGGATAGCCTGGCAGGGGTTTTTTATGCTTGATAACCATGGCTTGACTTGCTCAGTATTGTTGACAGAGCGATCAATGCAGTGACAAACAGCAATGGTGATAGTGCATCTCCTTGAAAGATTCCTCTCTCAATATTAACCTCTCCTAGTCTATCACGATTGAACAGCAACTGTGTCTTCCGCTGTGCCATTGATCTTTGCACAAAGCTTCTGAAGTTTCTACTGACTCCTGTTATTTCTATGCACTTGTTTATCTTATTATTGTCATTTGCACGGTCAGATAGATGTTTAGACTGGATTTGGCATTTTAGCCACCTATTGAGTTCTTCCCAAGGACCTAGCTAGGCAGATATTGTTTGATAGGGTTAGAGATATTGTCAGAGGATGTCAGGTGTTCCAAGCAAAGCTGCCTTTTGCAAATGAATGTTGGTGATTTTGTCAATGCCAATGATGCTTAAGTGGTACTCCAAATGTTCTGGGATTATTATTATTTTCTGCCTTTTTATATGTAATTCAGAATGGCAATCATTCCTAATATTCCCTGTTTCCTCTTTTTCCCACAATGCAACATCCTATGAGATGGGATAGTTTGAGAGAGACTGATTGGCCCAGTTTTCAAGCCTAAGGGAGGCCTAAAATTCACATTTTCCTGGTTTCAAGGCCAGCACATTAACCTCTACACTAAACTGCCTCTTATTCAGAGGCTTTGTTATATTATTATTATTATTATTATTATTATTAATTGCATTTATATCCCGCCCTTCTCCTTTCGGACTCAGGGCGGCTGACAAATGATAAAAAGCTAACATATTACACCTAGTTAAAATTTAATTAAAACGAAATATTTGAGAATGTCCAATTTAAAAGTAATTAAAACCCCTATAAAATCCCCTAGGCCAGTCCCGCTTGC
>NW_015387987.1:547568-549317 GCF_001527695.2 Protobothrops mucrosquamatus | reverse complement strand
TTGAGGGCGCGGCGGAAGGAAGGGAGATCAGGAATCACCCTGATCTCTGGGGGCAGTTCGTTCCAGAGGGTGGGAGCTCCCACAGAGAAGGCCCTCCCCCTTGGGGTCGCCAGCCGGCACTGTCTGGCCGACGGTACCCTGAGGAGACCCACTCTGTGAGAGTGTACAGGTCGGTGGGGGGTAATCTGTGGCAGGAGGCCATTCTCCCTACTGCCCAGGCATTGAGACTACCTATTGTCTAGCATGGGTAGCCATGTTTCTAAGCCTATCCCTTAACAGAACAACAGAATAACAGAGTTGGAAGGGATTTTAGAAGTCTTCTAGTAGTCCAACCCTCTGCTCAAGTAGAAAACCCTATTCCATTTCAGACAAATGGTTGTCCAATCTCTTCTTTAAAATGTCCAGTGTTGGAGCACCCAAAACTTCTGGAGGCAAATCATTCCACTGATTAATTGTTCTGTCAGGAAATTTCTCCTTAGCTCTAGGTTGTTTCTCTCTTTGGGTTAGTTTCCATCCATTGCTTCTTGTCCTGCTTTCAGGTGCTTTGGAGAATACGTCGACCGCCTCTTCTTTGTGGCAGCCCACAAAGCCCTTCTTTTTAAACTGTGTCTCTGTCTACCTTTCCATAGTTTCAAGCGTTGATGAAGTTCACATGGTTGTTTTGATACATTTTTCTCTGCTCTTGTGAGCTGTCCATTGCTGCCTAAAAGTCTCTAATAGTAACCAACATTATTGGTTAACATCTAAAAATACAAATCTTTCTTGACAATCCCTTTTTAGTTATTTCTTCACTTCAAGGATCTAATGTCTTTCTTTCTCTTGATTATCTACAGGGAGGATGGATGAAAATACTATTTGCACTTCCAACGTCTTCGGCTCCCCTCCCAGGAGGTTTTAATCCTCTGCAATGATTGTCTTTTTCTAGTAGTATTATCAAATTTGTGTTTCATTCTACCTTCTAAGGCTTGCCTTTCAGACAGTATTTAAGCTGGGGCTCATTATGGACTGCTTATGAGGGAGTATGCCAGATGTTCTTTGTCACAATGCAGATGTTGTATTTTGCTCTTCATAGGTTCCTTTTTCACATGAATCCCCTTTGTATTTTTACACGTCTATGTTATTACCACCTCTAAATTAAAATTGAACAGTTGAAGAACAATTTGATTCTCTGCTAAAGGATTTGAGTAGACTATCTCTAAGGAAATATCTCGGGAAACATACATCACTAGGAAGTTCATGAATAGACTATTAAAAATCCTATTGTACACTATACATGGTTGGGTATGAATTTCAGATTGAATCTATCTCTTTCTTACACTCACACAGACAGACATTTAATGCCTACTTACTTTTAAAGCTTTCACATAGTCCTTAATCGCATAGACAGTGTCTCATCTACTTTTGTCTCAGTTGCGTATGTGGATACATTTTTATGCTGATATCTGCACAGTCAACATTTAAACACAATAGAAAGTTTGTCACAATAGATTTCCCCAGAAGATGGAAGTCTGGGTAGAAGAAATGCTTTTTTCTTTGTGTTCCTCACTTGCGATACCACTTAGATTAAGCATATAATTAAGATATTTTCATGGTGACTGATTTAATTCTTCTGCCTTCATGAAATCTGAAACCTATCGATTTGTTCCTTTTCCTTCTCCACATTTCATATTGTGTCTGGAAGGATTAGGCCACTGTAATGTTCAGATCCTATACATTATTTAGAAATCTGAGGGAGGAAAAGACTTCAAC
>NW_015387987.1:499985-547115 GCF_001527695.2 Protobothrops mucrosquamatus | reverse complement strand
GATACCACTTAGATTAAGCATATAATTAAGATATTTTCATGGTGACTGATTTAATTCTTCTGCCTTCATGAAATCTGAAACCTATCGATTTGTTCCTTTTCCTTCTCCACATTTCATATTGTGTCTGGAAGGATTAGGCCACTGTAATGTTCAGATCCTATACATTATTTAGAAATCTGAGGGAGGAAAAGACTTCAACGATGATACACCATTGCAGCAATGCTTCACTGATGTGCTGAAAGGAGAAGCACCACTGTAACATTGCCAGGATGATCAGGTAATGTATGTGCTCAACCTAGGAAAGGAAGAGAAAAACATAAATTCAGAAAATGCAAAATAAGTGTAAAAATACCATTTGTCCCTGATGAGACTCCACACATTCTTACGTTCACTTTAAATTCTTAAAATCTCAGAGAACTTCACTGAAACCTTCAGCCCTCTGACTAGATCTCAGGGCAAGATAGGATCCATCCCAAACAACAAGATAGGATCCATCCCAAACAACACGATAGGATCCATCCCAAACAAAAATTGTGAAAGAGGATCATGGCTCCAGGTCAAGCTATTCTTGCTTGCCATTCCATCCAGAGTAAATTAGCAAGGGACCTAAAGAAAACCAAAGCTGAAGCCAGCTATATACCTTTGATGGGACTTTTTTTTTTCTTTTCTAATTTTCACCTCCCCTAGAATCCTGTTCTAAAGCAGTCGTGTGAGCCACTAAGTCTGCCAGCCTTCTTTCTGCAGGGATACTTAGCAAAGAATTCAACACACAGGAGCTAAGAAAGCAGTGCAGTGGAAGGATATATCATTCCAGTGCCTGCTTTCCAAACCACTTCCCTGCCCTTTCCCCCCCACCAAAAAAAAAAAAATCATGGAGAGTTTTGTCCATGGACTAAATTGCAAAGGAACCCATGCTGTTTTATGACACACTTCATTTGCGAGTAGCTGGCCCACTGCCGTGCCTCTTTACCAAGAAGGGGGGGGGCAGGCAGGTGAATACAGATTTGAATTGTAACCCAGTAAAAGATGCATGAACGGCATTAGGCAAATGGCACTTGGAACGGAACATAATAAAAAGCATCTCACCAGGGAAGCTGGCTGGCTGGGCAGCTTTATGAAATGCTATTACTGTGCAGTTTATTCCCACGTGGATGTGTAAGATTTGTCATTTTTCTTGTCCTCTAAACCGTGGGGGGGGGACCAGACAAAGACCACGGTGGACATCTCTTGAGTTAAAAAAGCCAATGAAGATGATAAGTTCACAAATACCAAAAGATCCTGCATCAGTGTCTTGCTTGATAATCCTAGCCCTATGCACTTAAATATGCATTTTTCTATACGCGTTACCCAGCTCCAGGCCATCCAGCAGTCAGAAGCAGCATTGTGATCAGCAGGTGGCTGAAAGTCTAATTTCTTGTTTGGGTTTCTGATCATGTCCTTGATGCAGCAGAACATTTGAACTTTGTTGAAAAGATAGATGGTGGGTATTGTCAATCTAGAAGGGGAGATCCAGGAAGAACATAGATATTATGTCCCTTCAGGGATGTTAATGTCCTTGCAAATCCACCAAATCTGAAAAACAAGGAATTGAAGGAGGCCTGTGAAATGGTAGAAAAATTGTGATACTGGGTCACCAATCAAATAATTTCTTTTGTAGAATGTGGAAAGACTGTACACTAGTTGTAAGAGTCCAGTGAATGTTTTGAATGTGAATTCTATACACATTTTATCCAGTGAATTCTATCCACTGAATTCAGGAACTCGGGAAACTGTACTTAAAGATTATCCATGAATGAAGAGAGGTGCCACAATATTCAGTCATCAGTTCTGCTTTTCCATATATATATTTAACTTGGATAAAGTGGTAGAGAAAATATTCATCAAATTAACAGATGATGAAAAAGTTAGTGCGGTAGAGGACAGAAATAAACTAGAAATAAATTAGCTTGGGAAATGGTCTAAATTATTTTAATTAAATTATTTTTAATAGTGAAATAGAAATGAATACAATGTCAAATGGAAGAAATACAATAATGATTATATAATGAGAAGTGAATCTATATACATTGATTGTGATTCAACTAAACTAAATGGAAGAGAATAGAAAAGAAAAAAATCCATATGCATTTAATATCAACAGCATCAATCGTATCAAAGTAACAGAATTAAATTTAACAAAAACAGATTAGGAAGCAACAATTAAATGTGGAGATATAGAATGAGGAAAAAGTGACTTAGTAAAGATATTTGGTGGAAAGTTAACAGATTGAATGCAAGTCAACAGTTTTTAATGACCTGCAAAAAGGAAAAATACAATTATAGACAGCAGTCACGAAAGTACAGTTTCTGTATTACAGATAGCAATTGCTCCCCTCAATCTTGTGTCCAGTTCTGGGTAATGAACTTGAAAACCTCTGAGTTGTCAGGGTATTAAAATGTAAAGCTGATAGACTGAAAATAAAGCTGTGCATATTTAATCTCGAGAAAAATTTATGAAGTACGGAACAAGAATAATTCAAGTTATAGAATGGCAGATTCCAACTGAATATTACCCCAAAAATATTTTCTAAATATAAGAACAACTCAACAGTGTGGCCAATTATCCAGAACAGTGGTGGGCTCCCCTTTCAGGTATTGACCTAAATAGCTCTTCTAATATTATGTTTCTATTACTCCAATCTTCCTGAGCTATTGGCCATGCATGCTGAGGCTAGAAGTACTTGAAGTTGCACGTCTGGGGAGCGTGTATCATGTGTAAACAGCCACAAACTTTTCAAAGCACAGAATAGAGGTTCCTTTCTTACAAATAACATAGAAAAGTGAAAATTGGTATAGAATGATATTGAATAGATTCATTTAAGTAATCAGTTTAAATGAATGCCCCCCTCAGATGACAACTCTTTGACATTTATTTGCTTGCTTAAGTATTTTTATTTTGTTTTTGTTTTTTGTTTTTTGGAAAGGAAAAGCTCAAGAGCAGCCAACAAAGATTATTAATAACATTGCATTTACTCTTGAGTTTATCATTTAAATGTCACAATAGGGATTGAAAAGAGATTATTCCTCCCCAGTGTGGGAGGAAACAAATTCATGTGCTGGAATAACATTGCTTCCCACAGAATAAGAACCAAAGGAAAGTGACTGAAGCCTAGGAAACGAGCCCCTTGTCAGTCAACAAGAGTGCTGATTTACCACCAGCTTATGAAGTACTTAGGAGCTTGACAGCACACGGAAATAATGGCCAAAGACTTAATAGCCAGCCATCAACACTCCAATCAACAACTAAAAAGCCACACACAACCAAGCACCACATAAATACTATACATAGAATAGCTCAAAGCACACATTCTGCTAGAGAGAAATTTCCTGAGGATGGGCTCCAACATGAATCCAAAAGTTTGGAAGGCTCAACCTCTGGTCCTGGTGACTAACCTTGTTGGAGATTGCAAAAGAAGGTAGCTTGCAGTTTATAGAACGATCTTCCTTCCTTCCTTCCTTCCTTCCTTCCTTCCTTCCTTCCTTCCTTCCTTCCTTCCTTCCTTCCTTCCTTCCTTCCTTCCTATTAGTGGATGGAATTACCGCCGGCAAGTAACTGTATGATGAAGAAGTGCAGACAAAGTTGGTTTCTTGGCAAAAATGAAGAAACAGTCTTTTTTTTATTTTCTGCAACCCACTTTCTCCATTCTTCCCACATTTTTATAAAAGAACTTGCAGTGTTTGGGAACAATAAGTATGCTGTGTTATTCTATTGTGTGCAATAAAAGTCAACTTACTTCTTAATGGCACTGGAAGAAAAACTTATCTATATGGGAAGGAGATGTGATGGTATTTTTCCTCATCATCATGATTTTATTTATATGCAATGAAGTGCAATTCTGACTGGTTGATTAAAATTCTTATTATTCAAGTTTTCAAAACAGATATCTAACTGATCATGGTTCAAAACATAGGGCAGACATAAATTGGATTGATTGATTAATTAATTAAGGAGGTAACATAAATCACATTATAGGTAATTGCAAGGTAAATGGGGATTCTGTATAAGTTATATAGAAGTAATTATAAGGCAATCATAACAATATAAAAACATATATTTAACAATAAGACCAACACACCATAAACTAATATAAGTTCCAAATTATTTGAGTGGTTTGTCACAACACTGAATCCAAATGCACTTCCAAATTGCATATGTGATCTCTTAGGAAAGGAGTAGTTTTTTTTTCCCCTTTAAAGGCTACTTCCTGTTTATTATTAGACTTGGTATAGCAAAATTTTGCCCATTGAGTCACAACAAGTCCACTGATCAAACGTGCAAGAATCCAGGTGACCACAAGATGCAGAGTTTTCTATGTTGTTTTCCTGCTTCTAGTGGTCAATTCAATACGTGGATCTATTGTTATTTCAAAATCACTGTGTCTTTGCTGAGATTATTTCAACATTTTTACTTTTTATTTTACAATAATATAGACATCTTTGTACACATTTTGAGTTGTTAACTGATTTTGTCGATAACATTCTCTTGGCATAGTGCAATGTAGTTTGCCTAACTGCGCATTAAAATGAAATTCTCTCCCACTCTGCGCTCCCATATTAGACTGTGAATTTTAAAAATGTACAAAAATGTGTTTTTCCCCCATTCTAATTTATATGACTTGTACACATTTCTTCTTGCCAAAAGAGTTGGCAGGCATTTCCTTTTAAAATATATACATATTTTTGTATGCAATTTATGAACCAAGGATTACCTCACATCATTTAGATGCAATTTTTGATCTCTGAATTTGTGGGTGATTCTTGGATGATAAAGTTGGCTTCACTTCAGAATACAGACCTCAGCTAGGTGTTTCCAAGAGTAAATACTGAGCTTTATGATGGACTATCAGCTGCAATAAAATACTTGGCAGATCAGAGGATGGTGCCATTATTTTTCCCTTAATGTAGAACAATTTTCTAGGGCAACAGTTCCCCATCTTTTGAGCCAAGAGGATATAATTTGAATTTTCAGGACATAGAGTAGCTTCTATGGGGAGAATTGCTCATTCCCAAATGGCTGCTTTGCAAAATGCTTCTCACTAATCACAATATTCTGTTGCAGCCTACACCTTATTGTTCATGTTTTGGCCTGGGCAGATGGGCCTGCTCACAAAGAAGTCACTCAGCTAGACCTAGCTATCATTTTTTTTAATGTTCTACAAAGGGACATGCAGTTTCTATGAGGCTGAAATATTCTTGGAAAATAATGATGCTGGAGCCGATGCTTGGCTTTGGAAAATGAAGTATTTGTATTTGAAATCAGTTGAGGCAAAGTGTTGGTAGCTACCAAGAATAGATTGTTCAGTACCATCAGTATCACATTTGAAATCTTAGATCTAATGTCTGCCTTTGAGGTTGCTAGCCCTACTTTCCCCTTTTCTCGTTCAAGCAATACCTAGTGATCACTGTCCCAGTCAGTTCAGCCATCTTCGAGAACCAGAAGCACATTAGTCTTAGGATGACTTGCTCAGATGGTGACCATGATATTAGTTCTCTCAGCAAAGGAACCTTGAATACTGTTACTTCCCTTCCTACTCTCTCACCTTTAGAAGAAAAACAAAAATATGCAATGGCACTACTGGGTTTGCCTCACTATGGATAGGGCAAATACGAATCTAATCCCTCACTGTTCTGTCTAACAGCCCTTCTCTCATAAGGCCATATAGGGTGACTACTAAGCCATGAAGACAGAATGGCTAGAGAGGCCTGTTTCTCTGTGTTTCAATCATGTACCTCCAAGAAATAGTTCAAATGATGTAAGGGCAATTAGTTAATGTGGAGACGTAGTTTAGTGACAAACCTGAATCTGATAGGATCCAAAATTAATGAGACACTCACATACCATAATTAAAAGATTGGATCATTCAGCTCGATTTGGACTTTATATGACAGAATAATGGTGATGCCCTCCTACTCCCATGTCCCATTTAGATATGTGAAGCAGAAAGATCCTCTATGACTTCTACAGACCCAGATCTGGGTGGTAGAATGTGTCCCGCACTATTAAAATAAAATGAAAGATTCTGGATCTTATTTGCTTGTTTGTTTGTTTAAAGCAAAATGGATAAGTCAAGCCTGCACAGACTTCTTAAATTCTCACCAGCTTTTCTTATTACAATTAGAGTTTAGAGTTTAGCTATTGCTTATTTACAGTTTCATTGAACAAAGATAAGAAATAAAGAGTTCCTTACTGCTTAGCTCATAAAGATGAAAGATGAGAGGGATGCTCGAAATGAATTAATGCTTTCCTTGATTTGAAACCATGTGGTTCACAGTGACATTACTGTATAGCTTGAAGACTTTGATCCAGGTTTTAGTCCAGTGCTGCTGTCTTAAACGAATCCTCTTATCTTTACTTGCGCCTTTCTCAGTGTCTGTTTTCTCTTTTATGTTTCTGAATTCTCTTATGTATTTTAAGAAAGAATATCTTGTGGACTGCTTAAAAATGCCTATTGCATGTGGTAGAATCTCTGTCATTCTTTTTTTTTTTGGGGGGGGGGGTTCAGTGGCACCTACTCCAAAAGGAAATGCCAACAAACCAGAAAAAGACTATTCTAGTTCTTCAGAAGTTAAACATTTGCTTAATCAACTGTTAGTGTTCCAAGGGCAGCAAGTGACCCAGGCATGCTAGTTTTTACTTCTAGAAAAGATCCACAGTCAAATGTAGCCTAAGAGACATTCTCATGTTTTATGAGTCCTTTTTTATGATGGAATACTCTTGACCAAATGTGGAAAAAAAATCTGCTGAATACAGTGGGAATATATTTCTAAGTAAACGTGCATTGTTAATCATTCTCAATGGCTGGATCCAGATGCCGTAGCCAAATTGAAGATTGACCACTGAGGCCTTAGATTTATATTGCTCTGTCCATTTCATCCTTCTTCCATCACATGCCTCAATTCCCTCCGTTGCTTTTTGGTTCACATCACCTGTTGGGATAAAATAAACTGCACCTGCCATATCTGTGCTACAAAAATCCAGATGAATACTAGATGGCAACAAAAAGTTAAGAGCTGCATCTATCTCTTTGCTGCAATCTAGTGGTAGTCTGGATTTTTGCAGCCCAGGTATGTAAACTTTGTTAAATCCACCTTTCTCAACCCGGCTGGGCAGAATTTCATTGCCAAACAAAATAAACATTGCTGACCATTCTAGGAAATGAGATCAGTGCATCTGGAGAGTGCCTAAGCTTTCTGGGTTAAAGACTAGAAAGGGTCCATTTTGGGTGGCTATATAAATATGCTAAACAAACAAACAAACAAATAAATACATAAATTCTTTGAAATACTGTTCTAATAGGTGGGTGGCTACATAAATATGCTAAATAAATAAATAATCCTTTGAAATACTGCTTCACTAAGAGTAAACCTTACAGATGAAAGCTTCTTGTCCCAGAATTGGAATCTGCTCCTACTTGGAATTTTCAAATGTAGGACATATTTGAAGAAATGAAAACAAAAGTTCATGTATGAAAGCAGAAACGCATACAAAAATGTTTAATGGAGAATTTTAATTTTAAAAAAATCTTAACCGATGCAGCAATTTGAATAAACATACTTAGGTTTTTAAAGTCTGTAATGTGTAAAATGCCAAAACTACCATTAATTTTTATGCCTTTTGTATAAATGACATATCCTTTTTTTTCTATGGACAGAATGTCTCTGTAAGAGTTCAACAGCTGGCCTCTACTTTTTAATTATCGAGCATTAAGCACATTGGCCAGATAAGAACATTTTGTTCAAACTGGGAAGAAATTAAAATTCCCCTCACTTCCATTTCTGCAGTCAAAATAATCTTGACCAGGACACTCTTTCTTATTTTTAAGTAAACAAAAAATTGAGAAGCATCTGCACATTACCTTATAACGTAACATGTAGTTTGGCTCTGAAAAAGCTTCACTCCATAATTAAAGGAGTAGACCTTCCTCACTAGTGATTTAACCCAGCTATTGTTATGGTGATTAATCCCAGGCTTTATATTGTGACAGCAATGGCTGGGTGATTATATAAATTGGTTATAGAGATGTTCACTGTACATAAAATTCAATAGGTTACTGCAAAACAAAAACAAAAAACAAATGGAATAATAGCAATACCTACAGTAAAAAAAGTTCTAGGCATGCCCAATGCAGATTTGCTACCAGTTGCAAAATGGGACAGAAAACCTTAAAGATTTTTAATGATTTCTCAGAATTTTTTCATATCAACACATTGTGGTATTCCTGTTAGGTTAAAATAAACTACACTGATAATTTTTAGTAATGTTTGGAAAACAAACGTACAGTATGAATTTTGTGTCCTTTTTTGCACTTCCAGTTTGGTGGACCTGTGGAAATTTAGCAAGCTGCTTAAAAACATTTCTAGATCTGATAGAGCAAACGACTTTCTAGATCTAGAGGATCATTTCAACAGATGATATCTTATAAGCAATACAATTCTAAGGCTTCAAATGGTAGAAATGATCTGTATAGCAGCTTGGAAGTTAATCTTTAGGGGGAAATGAATTGGATTCAAGGGCATTAATGTGATTTTACAGACAGGATTAAGGTTGTTCTGTTTATTTCAGTGGAGCTGTTAATTATATCTGGAATCATCTCATTGTGTGTAAATCAGCTTTAAAAACGTGTGTATAGCCCATTAGATATAGCCTGGTTTGACATAGTAATTAACTCCTAAATTGAAAAGGATCAGTGCTTTCAGATTGTGTACCTTGCATTGAATGTCAACTTTAGATGTTACATTAGGACTAGTGTGTTGGCAAAAGACGGTCTTCATCAACCCTCTATTGCAGGGATGTCAAACTCGCCATGTCACATGACGTATCGCGGCATATCATGACTTTTTTTCCATTGCCAGCAATGGGGTGGGTGTGGCTTCCATATGATGAAACTGGCCCATGGGCCAGCAGTTTGACACCCCTGCTCTATTGAGTTTCTCTGGATTTTCTAGGGCAGGGCCTCCAATTCTTTGCCTCTGAACACTGGCTTTCAAAAGCACATTTTCTTAGCACTTTTCTACTCATTATTTTGCAAAGCTTTTCAGAAAGCTAAATAGCCAGGAAAAAAAAATGTGCAAAGGACCAACCCTGTACATACATCAGCCCCCTAGCCCTGGCTTTTATTTAAATTGAAGAATTTGGAAACTCATCCAGCCCCTTTTGTTTCTTTCAGAGCACTTCTGTTGCCATGTCGGCCGAGAAAAATGATGCTTAGGGAGTTTCTAAGAGTCATCCGTAAACAGCACCAAACGGCCAAATAACCTTACTCTGCAGTTGATGAAAGTGCAGTGATTTCACTCCAAGCTCTATATTTTTCAAGATACATTCCCTGATTGATAAATGATGTGCTGTAAGTAGGCTTCTAAAATGCAGCTGTGGATGGATGCCTTTGCCATCTGTCAGCTATTTCTGAGCAGGTGCTTAATATTTTGCTCCTGCTGTGGGATGGTGTTCATCTCCTAGTGATGAACGCAAAGGGCATTAATTTGCCCCTCAGCTGGCAGGATCATGAGTCCAGCAAAATACTGAAGAGAGACAGTCTTGTCTCTTGATTGCATCTTATTTAGTGTGTTGGCTCTGTTTCAGTCATCTTTTGCCGGGAACACAGGAGATTTTTCTATTAGTTCTCTCCTGCTGCACATCTCTTAAGAAGAGACTAATGTTGGTGTTCTGTTTTGCAGAGACCTGCTGTCTTCATTGATTCCAGAATGACAAATTTACATTTCCATTCTAGGGTCTCCCTTATGCCACTGCTTTGGAGCACAGTGTGCTTAATTAGTGACCTTTGTATACTCAAAAATTGCATCCAACTGGAAAAACATTAGGTGAGCTTTAAAAAAAAAAAGCTTTTAAATCAGCTAGGCAGAATTCAGGATTTGACTTGGATTAACAGTAGATCCTTTAGCCCAGTTTTTCTCAACCTTGACAACTTCAAGATGTATAAACTTCTACTCCCAGAATTCCCCAGCCAGCATGGTGACATGTCTGGTTTTTCTGCTTCCAATTATTCTCATTTTTTAAAAAAAATAAAAAACTCAATTTATATAGCCACCCATCTCACAATGACTCTAGACTGTTTTACAATTTATTTATTATTTATTTATTATTTAAATTTATATACCGCCCTATCTCCCTTACGGGACTCAGGGCGGTGAACAGGCAATAATAAAAATCACAATAAATATTGAATAAAAAGCCTGCTCTAAAATACCCCATATAAAACCCCTAGCAAAGCCCAATCAAAACTATGCCAGGCCGGCCGCATGGAATAGATGGGTTTTCAATAAAACAGATGAAACACACCATATAAAATAAAACATGTAAAAGAAATACACATATCAGCCAAGCATCATAAAACCAGGAGATGGGTCTGGTTGGGCACAAAGTAAGTTTTCAGGACCTCATGAAAGGCCAGCAGGATGAGGCTAATCTAATCCTGATGGAATTAGATTCCACCATGGCAGAAAAAATCTTCCTCATGGACCCCACCAGTTGACACTCCTTAACTGGCAGGACCTGAAGTATGTCCTCCTCACTTCGCCAGATAGGATGGATGGGAACAATTGGGAAGAGAATAAGTGAGACTACAAGGTTATATTTTATCGGGGGATGTTAAACAGAAATATGAGATGCCCCAAGATCAGGAAGAGCAAACTCTGTTCAGTGCTGAAAAGAATATCTGGTCCCATCCACACTGGGAGAATTAAGACTTTGGGAGTCTCAAAAGAGATTGTGTAAATGTTGCATTTCTACTCTTCTTATTTTCTGCTTTGCAAGTCCTAATCATATTAATCACAGCCTATTCTCTTGAATAGATACTTAAGGTTTGCCTCTCAAATGACTGGTATTCACACATACTGTATTTTTTTTTCTTCATTTAAAAATGAATTCCCAAGTTATTTGATAAGGGTTGTGTTTATGGTCATTACGATAGGAGAGTATGAATCAATGACTTGAGTGTTAGTCAAACTTGTAATGATTTGAGGTCATGAATAGAGTTACCAGATCTGGACTATAAAAGTCCAGTTCACTTGATAATTCACAGCAGTGAAAGCCTAAAACCTATTGCTCTTTGCTGTCATAATCAGGGAATAACATTCTTATATTCAGAGACAAAGGCCATTTTGTTGGTCTTTTGGGTTGCCATTTTAATTTTGCAGGAACAAAGAGGGAGGGTGAAGACAAAATCTAGGTTAGACTGTCAGCTTTAGATATCTTCCCCTTTCCCTTGAAGAGAAGCTTTACAATGCAATGTCTTAAGTTCTGCATTAACTTAGTTTGATTGATGGACAGATTACTTGATTTGTATCTTTTATTTTCCATGAGAGCTCAAGGCAACAAACTTGTGAGATTTCCCCCCCCCCCCAAATATTATCTTCCCAGTGACAAACTAGAGAGAGATTTACCCAATGTCATCCAGGGACTCCAAGATCAAATTCAAGGACAACCAAACCTGAAACTTTCTAGTCTAATTACAACATCTTAACCAGTAGTCTATACTGGCCAATGTAGAAGCAGGCATGTTTAATTTAAAGAAGATTGTCATGATCAAATAATTACAAATTGTTTAAATAGGAATTACAAAGGGAAAAAAAGTGGAAGGAATTATAAGGAGACGCCTTTGTTTCAGTCTGACAAAAGATAATTTTTGTTCTTCAGGATTTCTCCAGTTCTTGAGATGATGAAGAGGATACCTCCCTCTACTTTGGTAGCTTAAAATGTTTTAAAGAAAGAAAGATGGCAAGTTTTGATCAGCATTAGAGATTTTCTTTTTCACTAAGATTTTCTTTTTCACTAAGATTTCCCTTTTTAGTTTTAACTGAATGTTATATAATTTCATCCACATCTTCACTGAAAAAGTAATAATTATGCACAGCACTGAGGGTGGTGCTTTTCCAGAAATCAAAGCATTTCATTACCCCTGCTTCACTATAACTGTGCAAAGCAGGTCAGCATTGTTACTCCTTTAGTGCAGCTGTGAGAAGTAGGTGCAGAGAGGTGAGCACAGAGGTGAGACAAGATGATTTATTTTAAGGGAATTTACTTGGGAAGTTTATATAGCCAAGTTTCCAAGGGAGTTAGGAAAAAAGAAAACAGAGGTCTTTGCCATATCAAGTGTGGAATAATGTACTTATCACTGAGTTTCTCATAGATAAGATTTGTTCTTAGGTTAGCCAGTTAGCGATAAGATGAGTCACCTGCAGGAGTGTGCAATGGATCAAGTCAAAGCTCTAGATATAATTGGTATGATTTTACAGTTTGAACTGTATAATTTTTTTCAACTGCATTAAGTGATGTTGTATTATTGGTTTATGGCATTAGAGAAATTAAAATATTTTAGCATTAATCCCCAATCTCTTCATCTTGTGTAAATAACAATAATATTTTTTACAATCTAATGATCAAGTCCTTTATTATTTACCCAGACATTTGCTTTCATCGAAAACTGCAAATAAATTTGCAAATGTAAACTGGGCAACACCAATTACATGTATATGTAGAGCCATCGCTTGGACCATTAATGAAATGCTGATGCCTCTTGAAGGTGAGTTATTAGACTGATTGCTGAATAACTCTCTCCCTGAGCCTGGAGAGGAATGTAAGGGAGTAATAAATTTTATTATTGTAGATAGAGGCCATGACATGTATATATTGCAGCAAATCAGTGGAGTATAGTTACATTACATTACATTATATTAAAATCTGAAGCTCATATTTTAGAAGGCATGCAGGGCTATGCAAGGAATCAACTTTCATTCAAATCAAATGTTTTATGATGAACTTTGGGACAATATCATTCATGGTTGTGGGATTCAGCTTTTTCTTTTCTGCTCTGATGTTGATACTGAGTTCTGTTCTGATGGACTAGGGACATGGACTTGGTTCATGGACTAGGGACATAAAGGAATAAAGTTGTGATCACAGTTCAAACAGTCCTGATTAGGCTTACCTCTGCTGACATCCCTCAAATGATGTGATGTTCAGAAAGCTGCTAATTACACGTTTTTGTCCCTGTTAGCTTCCACAGCAGAGACCTTGCCTTGAAGTACAAGTTTTGGGGGTATATGGAAACTAATATATATTGTTAGGTATCAGGCGCAAGAAATCAGGAAGCAGGGTTATTGTATGAGTACAAGTTTATTCCATGCTATCTCTAAATAAGAATCTGAACTACTAATGGTCAAGGCATAAGTCAACAAAATTCAAGGAGGGCTGGACTTAGGTCTCTTGTGGGCATGTGGGACTCCAAACTGATGAGGCACTTGACCCCTCCATCAGGCTCAGCCTAGTCATGTCCTACAATAGGTCATGGATCCACCCAGTATGCCTACCAATATAACATATTATGTTCACAAATCAGAATGTTCTTTTCCTGGCCTGCTGATCTTCAATTGCTCTAGTGCACATGGGAAGTAAACATTGGAAGTCCCTCAAATCCAGTTGGGCAGGACAGACAATTCAAGATTGGCAAGAATGTTAAATGTGCTCCTGGTCTTCTATTTCTTTAGAAAGCAGTTGAGCCTTTTTTTTGTGAGCACAAAGCATCATTACCGATTACAAGATAACATCTCTTATGGCATCAGACTTAGTTTCCTATTCTGTAGCTTTACAGACCTTGGGCTAACATGAGATAGCATAAACTCTGTTCTTCAACTGACTCACATACCAAAAAATGGGCTGTTTGAAAGCCTCCACCCATTCTGTGCTTGTTATAGGACAGAATTCTCCTTTTGATATTTTCTTAAATATATCTGCTCAAAGACTGGATGTAACCATAAAAATATAGCTGGTCTCTTTGAATTTCATGCCTGAAAATCCTTCCAGCGATTCTGGGTCACTGTAGCAATAGTCTATAGAGAATTGTCATTTAGAAATGCTGGCAATTAGGTAAAAATAAAAGGTATATTCCATGTTATTATTTTGTAAACTTTCTCAGGCTAATTCATTAACTGCAAATGTATTGCAGTTAACTGCAGGATAAATTGTGCTAATTTACTAAAGAGTTCACCCTCACCCCACCTCCACCCACCCCCTACATGAAATATCTAGAGAATGAATAGGAGTTTCTTAAGTCATCTGTAATTTTGAAGGACAAATAAGCAAGGTTGGGTATCATAATCACCTATTTACTCTATTTTCTTGTAAACCATGTTTGTTTATAGGCTCTTCTATAAACACAAATGAGAGAAGCAGTATCTCCGTCGCCTGCCCTCCCTGGCTGTAATCTTACCACTCCCGTGGAAAGATCCTGATTCCATAGGATTAGATAGAATTTCCCCTCTGAAACATGATTTTTTCCAGTGTACAGAAAGACAATAAAAGAAAGGTCAAAGAACTGGGGGATGCTGTAGGGATCCTAAAATTCAGCAGGTCTCAAAACAGGAAATTGAGTCCAGCTCTTGAATGGCTCTAATTGCAATCTACTTTTTCATTGGTAAAGAAATTGTTAAAAAGATAAACTTTTGGAAAAGGGTAGAGTACCTCCTGAAGTCTTAACTTCTAACCTACTGATATTTAGCCAACAGATCTCAAAAATTTATTTACTCGTTTATTACAAATGTTTCTATGCCACTTTGATCATGTACAAAACTAGACTTCTCTAAGGTCTCAGATGACCTGATAGAAGACTCTGATCAGAAGATTTCTATGAGTCTAGTTTATATATGGTAAGATGGGCTGGAAAAATGCTTAAAACGGTTGTTTTAGACACACCAATTTAAGCAAGGAGTCCAACTAACTACTATTATGGGAATTTGATCTTTATAAATCTAATCATGAATCAAAACCAATAGTAACCTGAGATTCTTCTATGGAGTCATCTCAGCATCTAGGAAAGTATCTTCAAATCAGTTATGATCATGAAATGCTGTTAATATTGATCCATCATAGAGATGCATCTGGGTTACTGGGATGTTGATAGTTTTCGCTAATTGTGAGTCATATATTACATATATGTGCAATAGAGGATTTGGTGATATGGGGAGATAGATATAAATATATATTTGGTTCCCCCCCCTCTCCATATATACATAACACAGATACAAACAGCCACACAAATGCATGCATGCTTAAATAAGAAAAATGGCTCTTAAAAATCAAAGTGGGTTCTCTGTGATCAGATTCATTTCACATTAATATGATAAATTTCCCTATTGGGATGCTGTTTGCCTTGAGCAGCAATTTATTTTTCAAAATATTTAAAACAACAAAGAACATACATTACTGTTCTATGTACTAGTGCATCTTATACAGTAATATCAGACTAAACATACAACAGATATAGATAGTGTAAATCCCAAATACATTTGATTACATTTCTTTCTCTGTGGTTTTAGAGATTAGACTATATAATTACTATCTTGATAATATCAGTGTTGGTTTACTTAAAGAAGACTGGGTAAAGGAATAAGATCTCCTATAAACCAAGAAGACAAAATGCACAAATATTCATGTATTTTTGATACAGATTTTAATATGCATGTGTGTATAGGCTTTTTAAATTCATGTTTCATTTTTATCATTCCAAGTCAGTGTTCTAACTACTACTCAAGTTAGTGTTCAATTGTCAGATCCATTTTCATTATTTTGTGTCGGGTGTGTGTATGTTTTAAACATGTACAATGTACAGTCTATGTTTCTGGGAAGCTACATATTTTTCTGTTTTGATATATTAACTTTTGTATTGCTTGCTGGAAACATACAATTGGATCTTCTGTGAGTTTAATCACCTATTGTAAGAAATCCATTATTAGCTCATCTATGGATCTGTAGGTATCCATAGTTCACAGGATTTACAGTTAGGAAAATGATAACTAATACATTGAAATTAAAAACTTTGTTTCCAAATCATTTCTCATAGAACCATTTACCAGAATATAATACACCCATCTTTGTATTAAAAATAATAATAATAAAAATCAGTAGTTCCATCTGATAAATGAGAATTTATGAAATGGAATGCACTGGTAGATGTCCCTGTGAAAGAAGACGTGTCATCTTAAATAAGAGCTACTTTAGCCATTGTAAGGCACATTGTGCGCTACTGCAAATAATAAACACCAAATCAATGGAGCTGCTCTTTTCATCTTCTGAAATGCAGATTCTGTTTTGACTGTGCTTTGACAAAGACAAGTGGCTAAATTTGCAAAATTAAATTGTTCATTTAATCATAGCCTCATTTACTTATGGCTCATTCACACACTATATTTTCTTCCCACACAGCCAATCTAGTCCTAGGGAGAAGAGACAGTTAGTTAGTCCTTTGCTAGCATTATCAATTTTTCCAGCCTCCTTGAATGGGAGAAACATAGCTAATCACATACAAAAACTATTAGTTTATCTGTTATATTTTTTTCACATAAGAGTATGCCAGGATCATACTTTGGATTCAGCTAAATCTTTTGTTGAACCACATGATTTCAGACTAATTTTATAGCTATGCGAGGTGAGATTTGCTTAAAGCCATCTTAACCACGTCAATAAAATGCTTCTGAACTTTGCCAAAAGCGGATGCTACGTCTGCAAAAATATTTCATCATTCTGATTGTTAGTTTGATTCTCCCTTTCCCCAGCTCTGTTATATCCTTTTTCAAATGGGAGATCAAGAACTGTACACAGTATTCTGGATGTGGCCTACTGTAGATTTGTTTAAGGGTGTTATCATGCTGGCTGGCAGTTTTACTTCAGCCTCTCTGCTAATCTATAGCATGAAATTTGCTTTTTTCACAGCTCTTACACATAGTCAACATCTTCTTTGATCTGTCCACTCCATTTATAATTAAAGGGCTCCAAATCACCTGATCAGGCATGAATCAAATACTATGTGAAATGTATACCTGAGAAAGCTAAGCACCATAATTTCTCATGCTAGAGGGAAATAATGCAATAACCTTGTCTTATCCATATATTATTGTGTCGTATAAATGAGATTCTATTTGCTGGAGAAATGAGTAGGGTTGTTCAAATGACTATGATACATGTTGAGAGAGACATATAATGACACCAACCATGATTCAGTCTTTCAATGCATGTGCAAAACATCTCTCCAATATCCAGTCTTGAGTTCAACAGGTATGAAAATGGATATTAAACAATTGCAAGCACAAATGTGTACAGACACGGTATAGATATTAGGGCTGTGTATGCTTCAAAAATGATGTGAAAGAAGTTTTCAATCAGATGCAAGCAAGCTCCTTAAAATATGACCCCTTCTTTTCCAGCATGTGAAAAGTTGGGCCACTTTAATAGATAGTAGAGAGGGGCTCATATTTATTCTAGGTTCAAAGCACCTTTTACAAATAACCCTCTAAATGTGCACAGTCCCAGTAGAAATCTTGGATCACCAAGCTTTACATCTCTAGCTCAAGCTGACCAGAAGATGTAATGGACATCCTGATGTGAGATCTTGAGTCTCCAAGGGACTGAAAGGAGTGGAGTCACTTTAGAAAGAAGTCAAGATTGACTCAAAGGCAATTTTCCAAACATCCTTCAAAATTCCTGATTCAGACTAAACATAGTACACTAATTTATATATGGCGGGGAGGGAAAACTGTAGCCCCAAGGCTGCCTATGATTTGATTTGAATTATTGTGTCATTTCTTATATTCCGGGGTAATAGAAAGCTGGAGATATAAGTTATATCTTTCAGTTAATGTGTGGGGAAAACAATTTTTGAAATTGTTCCCAGTAAAAGGTGTGACATATTTAAAACATTATGCATTACAGATTAAACCCGCCAATAGCTGAAGAACTTCCATATGCAGTATTTCATTCTAAAACCAAGTTGGTTTCTGCATTTTAGGAAAAATGTCTTTTAGGGGCACCTCTATAGAGGTAGTCCTTGACTTAAGATCACAATTGAGACCCAAATTTCTGTTGTTAAGTGAGAAATTTGTTAAGTGAGTTTTGCCTCATTTTATGGCCTTTCTTGCCACAATTGTTAAGTGAATCACTGCAGTTGTTAACTTAGTAATCCGGTTATTAAGTGAATCCCGCTTTCCCATTGACTTTGCTTATCAGAAGGTTTCAAAAGGTGATCACATGACCTTGGAACACAACAATGGTCATAAGTATGAGTCAGTTGCAAGCATCTGAATTTTGATCACATGACCATGGGGATGCTACAAGGTTGTAACTATGAAGAATGGTCATAAGTCACTTTTTTCAGAGACTTATGATCATTTTTCAAAGTTGTTGTAACTTTGAATGGTCACTAAATGAAACTGATGTAAGTCGAGGACTAGCTGTATTAGGGAGGTATCAAAAGAAATCCTTCTGGCATTGATTCATTCAGGTTTTTTTCTGTTTAGGTCAATGATCGGTTTTTTCCCCTCTTTTGGAACTCTTTCTCTTACTTTTTTCTACTTTCTTTATTCTCCCCATCCTTAAATAGGCCATGAGATATAGGTAGTCCTCAACCTATGACCACAATTGACCCCAAATTTCTATTGCTAAGTGAAGCAATTGATAAGTGAGTTTTGTATCATTTTACGACCCTTCTTGCCACAGTTGTGAAGTGAATCACTGGAGTTGTTAAGTTAGTATCATAGTTATAAAGTGAATCTGGTTTCCTGATTGACTTTGCAAGTTTGAAGGTCACATGACCCTGGGACATCACGATCATCATAAATATGAACCAGTTGCTAAGCATTTGATTTAAATTTCAATTTCAATTTTGATCATGTGACCCGGGGGAATGGTGCAATGGTCATAAGTGTGAAAAATGGTGATAAGTCACTTTTTTCAGTGCCGTTGTAACTTCAAATGGTCACTAAATGAATGGTTGTAAGTTGAGGACTACCTGTGATTTACACACACACACACACACATAACACACACACAAACATAGATATTACTTGCTTAATTCTTTTTAAAATAAATCCAGGTTTATGTGATATGGATCTGAGGATCTAATGTGATACAAAGTTTACAGGTTGCTCATTTTTACTGGATAAAAACGAATAGAAAAGATGATCAATCATCCGGCAGGGCATAGCATGTTTATGCCAGTCAGGTTCATGGGCCATAAGTCATTCCACCTTGTCTGATGTTTTGATAAGCACATCAGCACATCTGAAATCCTGTGTTCTAGCTTGATTGGAGACGCATATATTTAAGCAGAACATGAGACATCTGTCCATTAAAAATAAACTAACAAAATGTTGACTTGTCTTTAGAGACATCTCTAAAGAGGAAAATGAAGTCTTGTCATAAATCTGAAAAGTCTTATTTAAAAGGTCTGATTTTTTTGGGGTAGCAATTTGCTCTTATTCTTGAGTGGCCTTTGCTAAAGCATTTTCTTTGTGGCATTACATGTATGTTCAACGCAGCAGCCCACTAAGCAAGATATAAGCAAGGCTAATCAAGTTTTGAGTTTGCTATCCTCTTCAGTATCTTTCTAATGTGCTAAATGTTATTCATAGACAAAGTTGCTCAAATCATGATTATCATTAATTCATGTTTACAGAAGGTCAGAAACCACCTTCCATTATTACACTTTAGAGTTGCTTGTTTGCTGTTGCAAATCTTTGTTTTAAGCACACAGAGGCTTTAGGGAAAGGCATACGGCATGAGTCATCAATAAACCCCGAGCTCTGTTAGCTTTGTTCACCAAAAAACAAAGATTAGCAAGCCTCACCATGTGTTATACTCGGCATGAATCCTGTTGTGATATTTTAAATGTGAAAATTCAATTTAACTGCAGTTCCGGCTTCTCTAATTAGTAGGCAGAAACATCTTACTGGAAAATGTTATTCCTGTTATACTTATAAGGAATATGAATCCCACTGTGAATTAAAGAAACAAAATATACATATGTGTGTGTGTATTTATAAGAGTTTGTGATATTTTCAAATTAGACGAGGACTATAGATTTATATGAAAAGTAAAGCATGGAGCCATAAAAAGGGCCAAACCATTTTATTCCTGATTCTGTTCCAGCTCAACATGCTAGAGAGGACTTAGTTTGAAATACTTTCTCACCTCACCTAGCAAGTGCATAAAATCTAGATCGTTAATCTTGTGTAGTTGATTAGGTTTTCTTGCCTGCTAGAGATGGGAGTTGTTATGAAATTGAAAATATTTTAGAAAGTACTAACATTGCGAAAGGAAGAGCAGAGCTCCCTTAACAACATTCACAAACTTTGTCCATTGCCCTCATTTTAACCACAAGTTTCCTGTTGGGTTCCAGAATTAGGAGCCATGAAGATATCAGAGAAGTTAAGCACTCCACGCTTCTTCCAAACTGCGTATAGCTTTTCTCACATAAGGAGTGAATTTGGATAATTCAGTCAAAATCTGATTTTTGCTCAGCGAGTAAATCAGCATCAACTGAGGAGTGATAATGACTTACAGTATGTGAGAAACATCAAAGATCAACCATCTCAGACAGTTCATATTTATGTCATTGCAATAGTTTTCCAATGAGGCATTTCACTAAGAGACCTGTTATTTGGCAAATGGGGCTTTGTATCTGGTTCACATTAATTTCACATCAGGAGCCTGATAGAATATGTTGGTTAAATTTGGTTAAATTTCTATTTAGCTAGAGACATTTATGGTATGACTGTGTGTCTGGTTTTCTTTTACATGTATCTTTGGTTGACTATAAAATCACTTTTAGTCTATGTGGGCTGCTGTAAAGATCCAGGATCATATTTAATAATTCCTGGGAGGCTGAAAGCCATTCATTTGGTGGGACTATATCACACATGGTGTAGAGTATAACAGTGAGATAGACAGACAGACAGACAGACAGACAGACAGACAGACAGACAGACAGACAGACAGACAGACAGACAGACAGACAGACAGACAGATGATAAGATAGATTCTGCTGCTAATCACCACCACTAATACTGTTCATAATCCATAAATAGGATTTTTTGAAGATTAGATTATTCTTTTCTCCTGCTCCTTTGTGAATATGAATCATTCATACTGTGAAAGACTGATCGTGTCTACCATTGTATTATAAACAACCCCTGCCCCCCAAAAGTCACTTGCCTGCATTTTAATAGAAGGTGGGAGTCTTCCCTTTTGATATGCTTGAATCAGGAATTTTGTGGGGACAGGGGTAGGTGGATGGGTAAGGCAATCTGATTTTAAAGTAAGGGAAATACTAATACTTTCAGGCAACATGTGATCATCAGTTAGAAATTTTAATTGCTTATAATTCTCTGTGCAGAAGAGGCTTTCTACATTAACAGCTGCACAAAATGCTGAAATCAGCAGGCTTCTATTTTATCATTCCTGCGTCTTCCTTCTAGGAATAGCCTTGAGAATCCATATGTACCTCTTGAGAAGGTTTGGAGAAGTACAAAATCTGTCTCTTGAAATCATCATAAATGTGTCCAGTCTATTAAATGCAGCTTCTAAATAAAACAAGGCTAGGTTGTTCAATTGTTCATCTAGCAAGGTGAGCTTGTTCACTTGAATTGTTTCAAAGAAATGGAAGAAAAAATGGAATGCAATTAAAGGGCAAAAGTGCCTGCTCTCTTGGGGCCACTGTGTCAAACTAGTATTGATGTTTCAGTTCTTTTCTTGGAATAATCTTTGGAGGGGGTGCATCTACGAACACTGATCACAGAAACAGATGTTTCAAGAAACTACAAGATATTGCAATCCAAGCCATTTTGATTTGAAAGAAATTAATTACACTAACATTCATAATGCCTTGGGGAGCCGTTATCCTTCAGTGATGGAGGGCATGCTTGGTCAGTAAGCTAGCTAGTCCTGGGTATTCATCACTAGATGGATCTTAACTGGAGTTGGGAAAAATATTTGACAGAATTTGAAGAACATTCATTGCATACATCTATTACTTTATATATACTAGTAGTCGTGGGCCAGTGATAAGTAATCTTTTCCATTTGGTATTTGGAGTACACAGTGCAGATATTTCTCCTATAAAAGAGAGAGCTGCCAACGAGAGACTTTAACAAACAAGTGTTATGGGGAAAATACCTACTTAACAAACAAAAAAATACTCCATCCTAACTGGGTCTAATCTTTGCTTCTTTTCTGGAGCAAGTGGATTCATTTTCAAATTAAACATCCGTTTTCAGCCAGCTGTCATTTTTTTTCATCTTCTGAGTTGGTTACATGGATTCCGGAAGCATATTTGTAAAGATTCAGGTGCTTTGTTTGTGGCACAGCAGCTCCTCATTTAATATAGTTACTTTTAATTAAAATGCATACACAAATACTTACATGGTGTGGGAAGCATGGCAGCTGCCTTAAGAGGTCTGTGGATACATTGACACCTACAGACGCCTACCTTAGTTTAAATAAATGTATCACAAAAAAGTTGAATCTTCCCTTCATTTGAATTAGATATGCTTGTTTATTTCTTCAAAACACTGGGGGGGCAGCTGTACTATTATGCCTAGCTCTCTTACAACAGCACACCTTGTTCAGAGTTGATTTTTATAAAATTGTCAAAAAACCAGAGCCAGAAAAGGGAGTACAACATAATCACTGTACAAGTCAGATAAGAGTTTGCTTTAATTTGTTAAGTTATTTTCAGGCACTTCCTTGTGTATCCCAAAGGTTGCTATATTTTGTAGAAGAATAATCAGAAATACTCAGTGCTATTGCTGCTTAGGAGCCATGGTGCCACAGTGGTCAAATGTAGTATTGCAGGCCAATCTTGCCCACAACCAGGAGTTTGATCCTGCTCGGCTCAAAGTTGATTCACTCTTCCATCCTTCTGCAGTTGGTAAAATGAGGACCCAGATTGTCCTCAGAGATGCTGAAAAGCACTATGAAGCAGTATATAAGTCTAAGTGCTGTTGCTATTGCTAAGTGCAGCTGGGCAGAGCTTTAAATGGGCTTTTTCTTTTGATGAACATTTGATCAAGGTGACCTCTTGATTAAAAGAACACTGAGCAGGAAGTAGCCCTCTACTTCTAAGTAGTGTAGAGTGTCCACCGTGCTCTGTTTGAAAAGTATTTGCATTATAGACCACCAGTTGAGGGCAGCTGCATTGCCTTAAAAGTGCCCAGCACCTGGTCTTCACAATTGATGACTACTTTGCACATGCAAGTATTTAGATAATTTCCTTTTAAACATTAATCAGGGATGTTTCACAGGCCCCTTCCCTGATCTACTCAGAATCTGGCAAGCTGTGCAAGTGTTGTTTCAGTTGGCATTAGCTAATTGTCATGTTTCTGTGAGGCAAGTGCCAGATCAAAATGTTGAACTCCAACTACTTCATAATTCATGAATTATATATGTTTTCTATTTTTAATCTTGTTCTTTATGATATCTCTTTTTCTTCTCTCCCTATGTGTGTAACATATTTTCACTCTTTTCATTCCCATCTTAAGCAATGTAGAAAAATGCCTTTAACTGAATCAGTTTATAGTTGGATGGCATCAACAATGATCTGGATCATCATTTCAGGTTTTCAGAAAAGAGCTTTTCCAGACTAAGCCCAGAAATACCAGGACTCCTGCATAGAAAACCTGTGCTGTGCAAGTGAGGTCTAGTTCTTTACTTCATTTGTCTCACATCTTTGTTTCTTTCTTTTCTTCTGCAGGCTTAAACAGGCATTCAATCAACAGATGCAGAAATGAATAACTTCACAAACATAAGTTATTTGGAGGACAGAATGACCCTGCCAAGTCCTTATAAAACAGTTGAGGTTGTCTTCATTGTCCTGGTGGCTGGGTCCCTCAGCCTAGTAACCATCATTGGGAACATCCTGGTTATGGTGTCCATAAAAGTCAATAGGCACCTACAAACTGTCAACAATTACTTTCTTTTCAGCTTGGCCTGTGCTGATTTGATCATTGGTGTCTTTTCCATGAATCTGTATACGCTTTACACTGTGACAGGTTCCTGGCCATTAGGACCTGTGGTTTGTGACTTGTGGCTGGCCCTTGACTATGTAGTCAGCAATGCTTCTGTAATGAATCTTCTCATAATCAGTTTTGACAGGTATTTTTGTGTGACCAAACCCCTGACCTATCCAGTCAGGCGAACCACTAAGATGGCAGGGATGATGATTGCAGCTGCCTGGGTTCTTTCTTTTATCTTATGGGCACCTGCAATTCTCTTTTGGCAGTTTATTGTAGGACAAAGGACGGTAGACGATAAGGAATGCTACATCCAGTTCCTATCCAATGCGGCTGTCACCTTTGGCACAGCTATTGCAGCTTTCTACCTGCCTGTTGTGATCATGACCATTCTGTACTGGCAAATATCCCGTGCTAGTAGGAGCAGGATTAAAAAAGACAAAAAGGAGGGAGGCCAAAACCAGGATCCAGCATCACCAAGTTTAGTTCAAGGTAAAATAGGGAAACCAAATAATAACAACCTCCCAGCCAATGAAGATGGGTCTGAACACAATAAAATCCTGAATGGTAAAGCCACTGGGGAGCCAGTAATGGAGAATTGTGTTCCAGCAGAAGAAAAAGAAAGCTCAAATGACTCCACCTCTGTCAGTGCAGGTGCTTCCAATGTGAAAGAGGATGAAGCAATCACAGAGAATCCCAGAGCTTCTGTCTCCCAAGTTAATGCAAAAGTGGAGAATTCTAAATTGACGTGCATTCGGATACTCACAAAGTCCCCCAAAGGAGATTATGGTGGCTCTACTAATACTGCTGTGGAGATTGTCGCCACTGATGGACAAAATGGGGAGGAGAAGCAGAACATTGTAGCACGTAAGATCGTCAAGATGACAAAACAGCCTGCCAAAAAGAAGGCCCCTCCTTCCAGGGAGAAAAAAGTAACCAGGACTATTTTGGCTATTCTGCTGGCCTTCATCATTACTTGGACACCATACAATGTCATGGTACTCATCAACAGCTTCTGTTCATCTTGTATTCCCAACACAGTATGGACCATTGGTTACTGGTTATGCTATATCAATAGCACCATCAACCCTGCTTGCTATGCTCTCTGCAACGCTACTTTCAAGAAAACTTTTAAGCATCTCCTTATGTGTAACTACAAGAACATAGGAGCCACGAGGTAAAACCAGAATAATGGGAAGGGGGCCTCAAAATTGGGAGAAGAGAGCTCCAGATTTTATAAAACAATGCCATAGCACTTTATGCTCTAGTATGAAATCAAGAAGCTGGAGAACGTGACAACAAGTTGAGATTTTGTGCTCCCTCTCCAATATCTGCACTTCAACAATGATAACTTTTGGATCTGTGAGTCATTTGGAGGGAAGGCTATAACTGAGTATAAGACCTGAGACAATGTTCCTTCCTCTCTCATGGCAGAAGGGCTTTTGAATCCATTCTTCATCTGTGGGCACAACCTGTCCCTGAGAAATTCTTCTGAGCAAAGCTTTTTGGGGTTTGCTTTGCTAAAGGGAAAACTACACAAAAGCATTTCAGAAAGCTGAACTGAGTAGGTATAATCAAGTATTCTAGAGCCATTTCCCAGTTTGTGTGTTCATTTCAAACTGAGGGAAAGTGAGTGGGGGAGCACATCTAACATACTTCATGGAAGCTATAAGAAAAACTGGAACAGAGAACATGGAATAATTCCAGTCAGTTTGTTTCTGAATTATTTATTAATATAATGTTATGGAAATGCAAAGGGAAAGGCTTGTGTTTAAGGAGTTTACTATTAAAATAGGTAGTCCTCGACTTACAACCACAATTGAACCCCACATTTTTGTTGCTAAGTGAAACATTTGTTAAGTAAATTTTGCCCCATTTTATGACTTTTCATGCCAAGTTGTTAAGTGAATCCCTGCAGTTGTTCAGTTAGTAACACGGTTGTTTAATGAATCTGGCTTCCCTATTGACTTTGCTTGTAAGAAGGTCACAAAAAGTGATCACATGACCCCAGGACACTGCAACTGTCATAAATATGAGTCAGTTGCCAAGCATCTAAAATTTGATCATATGACCATGGGGATGCTGCAACAGTCATAAGTGTGAAAAACAGTCATAAGTCACTTTTTTCACTGCCATGGTAACTTTGACCGGTCACTAAATGAATTGTGGTAAGTCGAGGATACCTGTAGTTATCTCTCTTTTGTGGCTTTATTATACTTTGGGGAAAAATATACTTTACCTCATAATAAGAATGTTTTCAGACAAGCTTCTAAAATATAATACATCAACTTTCCCCAGCCTGATTCCTTCCATTTTTGTTGCGCATGAACTATTATGCTGGTTTGGTGTTATGGCTAGGATTAAAATCATGCTGAGCCATACGGTGATTTGTTCGGGATTTGGGTTTAGTGTGTTGTACAAAATGGCCATTGTGGTTTGTAAATGATGATTTATGATATAGTATGATGCATCAACCCAGCCAGTGGTTTAGCTACCAAACCATGGCTACCAAAGTTTTGGCTTAAATTGAGATGTGAATCCAGCCATCGTGATGTAAAAATGCTAGAATTTGGATTGATTGATTGCCATCATGATCATTTCAAAGGTACCTTGTGTTAATTGACCCTTTCTCCTGGGATCAGATTTTTCAATCAAACAGAAGAAAAAGATGGAAATGGTAGAGCAGGGGTCTTCAAACTTGGCCCTTTTATGACTTGTGGACTTCAACTCTCAGAATTCCTCAGCCAGGCACACTGGCTGAGGAATTCTGGGAGTTGAAGACCACAAGTCATAAAAGGGTCAAATTTGAAGGCCCCTGTGGTAGAGCATTTAGCACACCTTAAGATCTTTCTGAGGATGACTTTTGAAAATGGAGTGACTCTTCCAAAGAATAAAATGGGCAGGTTATATTTGTAGCCATGATCAACAATGGTACATTGAATAGACATTAACAAACTAATGTGATTGTGTAAGTTCATGGTTCAGTTAACAACTGTATTACCTCTCCATTGTTCGTTTATCAAAGATTCTGTTTCTTCAAATACATAATCTGATGAGTCATACTGTATATCGAGGACTGAAACCTATAGCATAGCATATCTTGAATTGTTAATATAAGAGATGTCAGGAAAGGTTTCATTTTGAGACACTGTCCTGCTTTATAAAGCCAAACGGGGGGGGGGCAATCAGTCAAGATCAGATGACCCAATGAGAGTGTCTTTCCTGGAATTAATTGCAGGACACAAACAGCAAGGAGGCCAATTATTGCAGAATATTCTTAGATGCAGCAAAACCATATCTGACATTCTTGGCCTTAGGTCCATCAGCCTCCCCTATTTTCAGTAGACATTGAGCAGACAATCATAAATAACTTCAGAAAAAATAGAATTGGCCAATTAAGAGTTCAAATCTGCAGAATCTTCAAATCATAGTCTGCCAGTCCTATATGTTCATGACTATCTTGCAGACATTTTTGCTATGTCACTAATACAAATTCATGAAATCAGGTGTCCCAAGCATCATGTTGCTGAGAAAGAAATGTAAGTCCTAATATGATCAATCTTCATTACAAAGAAATATCCTAGCCAGAATCTATCCCAAATAGTCAAGACCGTTGATATTATTTTAAAAGAAAAGCTTCCCAAAGCTTTTGGGATATTTTTCTTCTTTATTCCAGTTAAATCTCTTTGTATGTATCTTAAACTGGAACGTCTATGGAGATTCTCAGTCATCCAGATTATGGTTGTCAAAAAGGTGCTTTTTCAAAAGACAACTGGACTTTCTTTGTTTTTTCCTTGAAGATGTTTTGCTTCTCATTCAAGAAGCTTCTTCAGTTCTTCAGGTTAGAATTGAAGAAACATCTTGGATGAGAAGCAAAATGTCTTCAAGGAAAAAAAAAACAAAAAACCTCCAGTTGCCTCTTGAAAAAACACTTTTGGGACTTAAACTGGAACAGCACATACTGTATATTTGAATTTCTATCCATACTGTATTTGCAATGGAATGTTTTTGTCCTAAACTGCCTATATTTGAAAAATATGAAGAGGGGAAAGATACTAGAAGAATGGAAGGGGCAGAAGTCATTCTTCAATCATTTCCATCAGAAAATGTACAGAAGATTTAGCCATTACAGTAATAGTTGGAGTTATTAAGCTATTACATAAAATTGCTTTATATATTGATTGATGAGGAGGAAGGCTTAAATGATTCTTAGGGCTGTGCATAGTTTTCAGAGGTGCTTGACTTTCAAGAAGATTCAAGTGCAAGCATTCTCTTCTTTGGGAAGCAGCCAGGGCCCCTTGCTTCTAAACCAGGGATGTCAAACTGCCAGATGCATCATAGCGAAACCACACCCACCCCATTGCCGGCAATGCCCAAAAAGTCACGATACATTGCGACACATCACGTGATGTTGTGAGTTTGACACCCCTGTTCTAAACCAAAGTATAGGATTCATGCAAAATCGCACAACTGTGCCAGTCACTGCAGGAGGAGAAAGATTGAGAGGAACTTTATAACACTGTTGCCTCCATAACACACATCTCTTCATCAGAGGAAATTTAGGTTGTTTCCCATAGGCCTGTTGATCAGAGCTTCTGTTAAGCAGTTCAGTGTGTATCTGCTGTGTTCACTTTTACAACCAACATTCCTCCTCATCCAAGCACCTCAGTTTCACTAACCCTTTTTTTTTCTTGCACCTCAGTTTCACTAATTCATTTTCTCACGCCTTGCAGTATTCCTAGAAAAGTGACAATGTAAATAGACAAAAAAATGGCTTTTCAGTGGATTTTGAATGGGAAAAAGAAAAAAAGAAGCAAAACTTTGTGAAGAAACCACCCACTGAATCTATCATTATCATGTTGGTTAGAAGATCCATCTTTGCTAATTGTCTCTATTAATATCCTAGCTAATGTTACTGTTTCATATACTGCATTTCATAAGTCTGCTTTCCAGTAATATAAATGATTTAAGACAGGTTGGCAACCACTTTCAGCTATGATTTGTATTTATTTGGGGAGGATGGAAAGAAGGAGGTGAGGTGACTATCTCACATAATGATGAATTTGGCATAGTTTTCAGGGTGTTATTTAACTGTGATATGCTTATTTTGAGATTTACATTACAGTTTTCATTTGTTTCCCATTTCAAAATGGTGGAAATTTATGGTTTTCAGCAAACATGGTTGGAGGGGCTCATAGGACAAAAAGGGGACTTGGGGGTTGTGTTGCAGTTTTTGGACTACAACTTGCCCACCTTAGCCTTATTTCTTTTTGATACCCAATTGGACGGTTTCCAAAAAGAATTAAGAAACAGATATTTAGGCATTCACATATATATACATTCTTTGACCAGGTGGCCAACATGGCAGTAGACTTTGCTTTTCATTCAGTTCTCATAGAGAAATAGTGCTTGTCATTCTGTTTTGAGTTAAAAATTATGTGGAGCCTTATATAACATCTTCTGGCTAAAACAACCTCTGACTCAGAAGTTGTTTTAGAATCATTTACTTGGTTTCTCCCTGTGCCTCGTCATAATTTCTCATGAGTCACAATAAGTGACCATAAACTCACCAGCAATTCATGTTCATGTCCAAACATGCTGAAAATAATTAAACCATGAGGGTTTGCTAGAATTACCCATGCCATAGTTGTTAAATTCCCACTAAATCAATTGCATGTAATCAAAATTTGCAGAAGTCTTCTCAATATATCTTCATATAGGAGTGTTATAACTGTCTAAAGCAAGATTTTTTTTAAAAAAAAAGTTATATTCTGTGTATTACAAAAAAAAGAAGATTGGACTGAATTCAATTTATAAACATAAACATTTCTCAGTACATACTTTATTCAGATTACATCTTCCGTAGAAACACTTGAACCACAGATTGGTGTTTCAGAAACCACAACAAACTCTCCTTTGATAAAACAGGAATGTTTTCTCAATGTGAAAATGGATGAAAGAGATGAATATGCACATTTGGCTTACATGCAGCTGGTTTTTGATCCTCCGAAGCAAAGTTTATGTCATCTTCTAAATGCAGCCATAGAAAATGGCATGCCGGAAAAGATTTCCAAGTCCCAAAGATTGACAAGTTTTTAAACATGGCAATTCTCTGAGTGGAGGGGATATGTAAGAACGCTCAAATGTAATCCTACTTGTTTCATTCCAACCCATATAAATTGGCTAACCCATGCTTAAAACTAAATCTAATTTGCATTGTAATGAAACTGGAGGCATGTAGAGCAGGTTAGAGAAAATAAAACATAATAGTTGATTTTATTGGGCATAATAGGGGAAGCAGAACAGTAATATACTGGATGATTTCTCCTTCAAGCACTCAACGTTTATTAAGATTTATTGACATATGTTTAACTGGTGATAGTATTTTCCATGCTAACCATATCTTACAATAAATCCAGTCCAGCACATCCAGTCAGCTAACCACTCTACAAACTTCAAACATTTGGAGAGAGCAGGATTCACTTCAGGACTTGTTTAATACTAACCTGGGTTATAAGTTTTCATCCAAGAATTCCCTCATTAACATTTTGGATGATTCATAATGTTATATGAGCCTGGGTAGATCTGTGGAAGTGGAAACCAGAGATATCTTAAATACATTTACTAATGAAGTTTTTGAGTGTCAGTTCTTCATCTACATGCTTAGGATCTCATTGCATGATTCCAATATCTAGACTTATATATTTACAAGAGCTGTATCATTTTAGAATGGGACATCTTGTTGCATCCACATAATGGGGACTTCTTGTTGCAAAAAAGACAAGGCTACAATATTTTACCTTAGTATAGCACTAGTTTTGCAAGTATACATTTACTGTTTTATTAAATGGAACTAATCTTTCACTAATCTTGAAATCCTCCACTAGTGTTTCAACTGGCAGTGTTTTATATAAATAGCTATGTCCATTATGGTTTCCTTCACAAGAACTGGAAATATATGGCCCATAAATCTGAATAAATGTGGCTGTTAACCAAGTTTCCTGGGAATTCTGATAGTTTTAACACATAACATAAGATAGGGAAAGTTACTACGTTTTTATGACATCCGAGTGATGGAATGATACGGAATCAGGCATATCTTTCTTCTAGTGTATGGTCCAGAGATTCTACTGGGCTTCAGAATAAAATTTTGTTTTTATTCAAAGTTTCTCAAATTTAATTGATGTTGTACAGGTAATCCCTCTTCATTTAATAGTATTATAGGCATTCTTTTGGCTTAAAAAGTGTTACGTAATAAGAATGTTTTGTTGTTATTTTTCTAGACTTTAGTCCTAATTCTACTAGAAAGTAAGCCCTACTGAACTGAGTATGATACATACTCAGAAGCAAGAACTTGGTGTTTATCATTCTTCCCTAAGCATTCAAAGGAGTACAGTAGGTTAGTTCTCTCTTTATAGTGGTTTTGGGGATGGAAAATTGAATGGTTTTATGTCCACTATTCCCACCTCTTACTATTGCCTGTGTAAGCATCCTTCTTGCACACAGATTCTATGTGCCCAAAACTTGTAAATTTATTTGGAACCCTTAAAAGGCAGGATCTTATCTACATAGATGGAAGCAGTGCACAAATGTATTACTCAAGTTCCTTTGAATTGGAACCAAAAAGAAAGAAAGTTAGTTTCAGGGCAATCAGATTAGTCTTTCACTCCACAAGACCACTTTGAATCACACTTTTCATTTTCTTACTCATTTGTAGCAACTTGTGACTTGGCTATTTGAAAATTGTATGGTCAAGTGTGAGAAATCAGGAAATCCAGGCAGTTCAAATGACTATAAAGGTTTATTACAAGCTTAAGCTCTCTGCAAGAATCTGAACTACTAACAGTCAAAGAAAATTGGTGGTGGAGAAGAATCAATGGAATTCAAGGTTGGCTGAAATTAGATCTCTTGTGGGCTTGAAAGGATCAAGACAGATGATGCTTTTGACTCGACACTCAGGCTCAGCCTGGTAATCTCCTACATGTATATTACTTACAAGCTAGCTCAGTCTTGAAGAGCTCCTGATTTAATAGAAGGACAGCTGATAGAAATGTGAGAAGGAACCATCTGGGTAGCTGAATTCATTTCTGAAATTCCTTATTAAGAGAGGTCAAACTGCCTTTTTCAAGTCTTCCACTAGCAGGCAAACAATTTTTGTTCTCCTGATAGGCTTTTGGTAAGCTGGTTAAACTCCCGAGTTGGGTAGCTGTAATTGGTTTAATTAATGTGCTTTAATCATGTTTTATTATTTCTGTTTTTAAAAATTGCTCACTTTAATTTTATTTTACTTCATTACTGTTAGCTGCCTTGAACACTGATCATGTTGGAAAGGCTGGAAACAACTAAATAAATATATAATTTATTTATTAATATTTATTTAAAATTTGTGTGGGGTTTATTTTTTGAGACTTCTCTTTCCATAGCTGAAAGCAATGAGCCATCTTCAGATTTATGGAGCCTGCCATAGATATTTTGCCGCCTGAGTTGGTAGTTCCTTCACTCACATCTTGCTTCCAAAGTTCTATCAGTTCCCATTAAATTTTTAAAAGTAGAATTTCCTTTAGAAATGTTTCCAAAAGAGATTGTTCTCATAGGAAGGGTGTTGTGTTCTTGCACTTATCTACAGTAGTTAAAGGTAGCCAAAGGGTATGTAGAATTTCCTTCCTTTCACTATATAATCTCCCCAGGGTTCTGAAACTTTCATTAAACACCAAAGAAAAATATAAGGAGGAAACTGTAATGAGACTTTATCAGTAGGGATGCTATGAAGTCAGAATATGATTCTTGTGGACCCTAGGCATTTAGTTTTGTAGATCTTTTGGTGGATACCTTTTTATGGGCATAACTTTTTTTAAAAGTTTTTAATCATCCAAGTACTTTCTTTTTTTAAAAAAAAAAGTCTTCATCAGATATGGATAATGGATAATGTAATCTTGGATGCTACTATCAGTACCCAAAGAAGGATTCCTGACTTTAGGAAATTGTTGAAAAATTTATTCCTCCACTGTAGAAATTTATAACAGTCATCCATCCAGTATCTCTACTTACAAACCAATAGAGAATTTTCAAAGTTCATTTTTTTCCCAAATCTGCTTAAATCTAACTTTAATATTAGTAATGCAACTGTCTTCTCTATTACATTTAAGCCAACAAGGTCAGAGCAAGGTTAGAAGGAGCTTTATTTTACAATACTGAAAAATGGTTAGAGGCATTAAGAGGAATAAAACTACAGCTATTACCTCCTAGGAATATGTATCAGCCCAGCTCAAATCCACTCATAAGCATAAGATTAGTCTTTGTGAGGTGAGGCAAGGTTGAGCAAATACTAAATATTATGAAACACTAGTAACAACTAGATGAAGGACACCTGAAGTAAAGATCATAGAGTTGTCCCCTTTGCTGTATAATATAAAATGTGGAAAATCACTCAATCATATTTATTTACTTATCTTTACAAACTACCTTTTAAGAAATTTAAGGGAACATGCACAGTTGTCCCAACTTATTTCATTCTTCTATTTCACCCTCAGGTATAAAATGGAAAGTATGTGAGGTATGTTTGGCCTAAATCACTCCATGAATCCCATGACTAAATAGGGATTTAAACTCTTTGGGTATGGCTTTTGTTAAAATTTATCAAAGTTTTTGCCAAGTGCCACTGCTTCTATCAGAATTCATTCAACGTATTCAAGATTCACATGCAATGATGACTTTCTATCAGTCATCACAGTAATATTCTAAAATTGTACTTCCCTGGGAGTAATTCACAATGAATGACCTCAATGAATCAGCATTCTAATGCTTGCTAAACCTTGGTGTATTAGTGATTCTGTGCATTGGTAAGATTTTATCCTCAGCCCTTCGAAATCCAAGATCTCACTGGTAATCAAAAATACTTTTTTATTATTTTAATTATTATAGATAATGCATGTTATCATAGATGTCACTGTAATTGTATATCATAATAGTGCAACATTTATTTAATAAAATGTCAGTATTTTGCTCTCTCCCCCCCACTTTACAATTCTTCTGTATTGTGCAATGATGGTGCAATTTTATTTACCATTTATGATGTGAAAGATTGGGGCCTCTTTTTCTCAGCTGTTGCAATCTATTTTTTTTTAAATTTATGTCTTTGGGACTGTGCACAAGGGACCATGAAATGGATTATAGAACTACAGAGATAAATCCCTCCTGTTTACTTAATGATTCCATCTTTAGAGGAAAATTTAAATCACTGAAAATCTGTGGGGGATTTTTTCATTTCTTATGGTGTCACTGTCCCCCCCCCCAGATTTACAGGACATTTTGCATTCACAACATGTCATTTCTATTTTGAGGTGTGCTTCCACAAGATGTAAATGTGAATTCTTCCTTCCTTCCTTCCTTCCTTCCTTTCCTTCCTTCATGTTGTCTTTGAAATTTCCATTTACTTAACAGATTGTCAAAACTCTTTACTAGTTCTAACTGACTGCAGCTTCTGGTTGAGCCTGTCAGTGTAACAGGAGCATTATCACCTATAACTATAAAATGTCTACTTTCAGAATTTAATAGTGTCATCAAGGTGATATTGGTTTTACATGGAATCACTGCTATGTGAAGCTTTTTTTTATTATATGTAACAAGTAAAACTATACAGTTAAGACATCAGACATCTTTAAATGTGTACCTACTTCTTACCAAGCAATGGTGAATAGTTTCATTTATATGTTGCAGTTCTGGAGAAGAAAATACAATTGATATCTATTCTAGTTTACTCCTATCTATCCCAGACATTGCCATTTTTTTTAATGTCAGAGCTGGCCCAAGGCATTTTGTTGCTGAGGTAGAGAACCAGATGAGTTAGCAGAAGCTAACTACAACAACTTTTGCTTCAGATTTAGATAGCAAGTAATTTAGGGTTTGTAAGCTAGACCAGATGACATATACTTCAGGTCAACAATTTGCTCCACTTCCTGCCATCTGCTACAATAGTCTCCTGCTTAACAATAGGGCTGGTGCT
Source organism: Protobothrops mucrosquamatus (assembly GCF_001527695.2). Classification (NCBI taxonomy): domain Eukaryota; kingdom Metazoa; phylum Chordata; class Lepidosauria; order Squamata; family Viperidae; genus Protobothrops; species Protobothrops mucrosquamatus. The sequence continues at coordinate 512,281 of NW_015387987.1, read as the reverse complement.
GCACAAGTCAGAATTTCAGAATACTTTAATCCCTCTGATGGGGTTGCTGTCAGGAATTTTAACATGCTATTTCTCATCAGATATTAATCTATGGGAAATTCCTTACCAAATTGTCCTTTTGATCCCAAGAGAACCTCTTAGGATAAACTGACTATCAAATGTCATCTTGAGACAAGGTAACTAAGATATATGATATATTCAGTGGTGGGATTCAGCCAGTTCGCACCACTTTGGCAGAACCAGTAGCTAATTTTTTATTGCCCAGGCCCAGAACGGACTTCCGAAAGTGGCATCCACACAGAGAACTGGTTGTTCACATATTTGAATCCCACCACTGTATATATTGTAAATTAGAAGACAGGAATCCCTTGTACTCTATGCAGTGTTGCCAGTGAATTAAGGGAAACGACAATGCTCTTGTAACTTTGAAAGGAAACTGACTTGGGGAAATGAGACCAAAGCTTTTCGAAGTAAAAAAATTGTGACAGGCATCATTATTTACAAGTCCTGCTGATAATATCATTGTTAAATTCATATCTCCATGAACAGATTCAAAGGACAGCAATCAGGGGCCTCATTTTATTCTTCCAGTGTAAGGTCTGTTAGTTCATCTGAATGAATACAATTCTCCTGTGAGGAGTTGTATTATGCTTCTTAGTCACAGGGTTGTGTACAAATTTCTGCTTCATACTGATAGACGAGAAAAAGAGAAAATGGAAAAGTGTCTCACTCATGGTTCACCACTTCTTGTAATATCTGAAGAACCAGTCATCTATATCCATTCTATTGCCGTTATTGGTTGTCTTCTTTCTGGTTCCTGATTACTGCATTCGTATGTCTCAATGATATGTGAAATCATCATTTTTGGCACCCAGTTTAATTAAAGCACTTCTAATCAACTTCTAACAGGCATATTAAAAGATCTACCTACACTGATAATTCTAGAATTGTCATATATGGGGAAAAAACATACTGTGACCATCTTACCAACATAATCAGTCTCCACTTACATATATTATGTTAAGTTACTTTCATGCACATATGATTTTTTGTGGCTTAACTGCCATAAAATATTCACATTCAGTTTTTAGTGGGGAATTATTTTGTGGAAAGATTAAAATAGGTGACCTATCCATGAGATGGAACCTTTAAATGGCACAGTATCACTAACGAATTAATCTCTAAGAAGACAAAATGCCCATTGTTTACATGATATCTGAACCATAATATAGAGCTGGAAGGATCATTAAGTCTGCTGGATATAGGAATTTGACTGAAATAGATAGCTGTGAGGCCTCCACACATCCTGTAAAAGACAGTCCATGATCTATCTGGGTATTCAGTTTTATATGGATAGCCCCAAAATCTTGTAGGCACCAAATCTTAAGAGAAATTGTCACAAAACAGTATGGAGAAAACAGCTTTTCCAGGGACAAGTCTGTTTCCAATACTGCTCAAATCCATCCCAGAGGATGCTTATGTTCGTTGGTGGATTTAGGATTGAAAGAAAAAGTACCAGATTAGGCAACTATTCCAACCTTCTTTCCCTTGAGGATTCTGCATCAATTCTAACATCCTTTCTACAATGATAGAACATAGCTAGGAGCTCAGTAAAGGAACAAATATTTTGTCTTTACAGCTCCTCAACACATACCTTTGCTGATAGTCCTTTGACCTACTTTTGTTCAACATACCAGTTGGTTTGCTTTCTACGCAATGGGGGGACTTGGTTGCTTAGGACCTGCCATTAAAAAAGAATTTGAGGAACTTCTCAGTCTCTGCCCCTCAAAATCTGGCAATGCTCTATTGAGTGGAAACAATTGTGGAGAGACTTACAGCAATGATCTGCAGTTTTTGGAAAGGAAAAAAGTGTTCTTAAAACTAGTTTATAAAGAAGCTACTGGATTACCTGGCTTCTGACATCCATCTATATTTGCTGTAAGAATTAAGGCTTGTATAACCTGACACAGTTCCACCTAAACTACTGTAATTCTACAGGCTTAGGTACAATAAATCCCACTGGACATTTCATACAAGTAATGCAGTAGTATTGAGAAGCTTCACTGCCTAGTTGATTTGCAATATTGTTATCTATTTGTATGAATGACTTCAGAGATGAAGTGTAAGTAGCTGCTGCGGTATGGTTTTACTATTGGCTTAACCTAGGTGAATAGTCTTCCTAACCATGTAGCAAGTGACCTTCCCCCATCTCTCCCCAAAAGTGGCCTTGCATTTGAAAAAAAATCAACACCCTAACTACACAGTTGATCAACCACATAATTCATTTTGCTGGGATAATTATGAAAGCATGAATTGATTGAACACATAATTTCCCATTATTGAGTATACATTAGAAAGAATCTTGTTAATTGTTACAAATTGATCTATTTTCCATAGGCAGCAAAAATAATGTAATTACTGACTTTACCACAAAATGAGATTGTTTTATATATATATATATAACAAAATATGAAATCACACTGAAAATCCTGATCCCAAATGTATTTGCTTATGTATTTGATGCATTCATCATTTCAACAAGTGTTTTGGGAAATGATAATATAAAGATAAGAAATGGAAGGATAAAGATGAGTCATTTTTTTTAAATTTCACTTTCTCAAAGGGGACATAGTGATAGCAAATGGATTCTTTTCTATCATCCCATTATATCTTGGAAGATGAATGATATTTAGATGTTGTGAATAATTCCATCCTATTTTTACACTTACACCTCAAAGATAGCCATCCTGTGGCAAACTACAAAATGGTAATAATAAGGGACTGCCGATGGTCATTCATTGAAAATTTATTCTGTATCTACTAATGTCAAACTAAGGAAGCTGATTAATGCATTTGTAAATATCTACCAGTAGCGTGTTTCAACAAGACCAAAAATAACTTGGCCTGTGTACAGTTATAGTACAACATATACTACAATATATTGTTGAACTTCAGTTAGAATGTAAATAAAACTATATGAATGTCTGGTTGCTCTTCAAACTATGTATAAGGAAGAGTGCAATCCTTGATTTTTTTAAAAAAAAGAAAAAATGTTTTTTTAAAAATCCTGATGTTCTTTTACAAAGGCCAGAATTAAAAAATTGCTGTAAAAGTGAAAAGTTTCATTACTTGTAAAGGATGCTTGGACATGTGCAACAAGGAAGAACATAAACCAATTTATAATTAGCAAGGCTTCCAAGTACTGGCTACATTCTTAATAATGCCATATATTTGGTCTCGTTAAAATAAGCACAAATTTATGGTTGACTTCATGAAGCCAAACCACAGTAATATACATATATGCATATATATATATAATATAAATAATAGCTATATATTTATATAATCTGTATAGATATATATATTATTTAAACCATGTTCATACAAGAAAGACTGATGAAGAGAAATACCTCTGAGAAGCTACATAATGTTGCCAGCCATCAAAAATGGAGGGGAGAAATACGACCATTGTATTCAAAAGTTGCAACTTTACAACATGTTATGCCAGATATGAAGAGCTGCAACCTGTCAAGAGGTCAGGGCTCTGACATCAATGACCTCATACAGGGCTGAACTGAAAAGAATATTTTGGAGACACAATTGAAATTCCAAAACTACCCTACATGCAATATGTATGTACGTACTTCTACCAAGTTGTATTCTTAGTTTGCGCATTACATTAAGATGCAAGATATATGAGCAACTAATAAACATGTTTTTGTATGTGTTACCTCTGCTTCTTCTTCCACCATCTTCTGGGGTTTTGTAGAAGCAAACGCTCCCTGGGAAAGATTATTTTTGCAACAGTTTCATATTACCAATCCAAACGTTGCTGTTCACTCAACTGCAATTACTGAGCAGCAAATACTGCATTTCAGATCTGGAATAATTTCAGTGGAATTTTAGGGATAAATCAAAACAGACTGTGCTTTCTTCCAAATTAATAGCAATGTGTCCTGAAGCCTCTTGACACTCTCTTATACAAAGCTGGAGACTAGTAGACCTCCCAGTTCAATTATTTTATTTTATTTTATTTTGTTAAAACATTAGATCATTCCCAGTTGTCCTCCTTTATCTAAGCATACATCAGTCAGGTCACAAAGTGCCTCATTACATGAAGATATTTGCAGACTAATGCAAAAGGAAGGCAAAAATAAAGAGGAAGGTTAACGTGATGTCTCAAATAAAATAAGAAGTTTTCTGAACCCAAATTATTAGGTAGCAATTTCCTCACAGATTCAGCATAGTGAGAGGAGTATAACATAATCATTTACACCAAAAAAAACTCAAGATTCAAGCAGCAAAGGAATCAAAGCCATGAGAATTAGAGATTTGGGGGGGAGGACAAACTAGAGCTACAGAAAATGGGTATGAGCAAATGCAGTAACCCCAAACTTTTCAACAGGTTGACGTCTAGACATAATGAACCTATAACTTCCATCAACACCAAGGAAGCAAAGTGTGTTATGTGTAATGTCATTTTGATTTCATGTTTAATAAATTAAAAACCTCTACTTTTTCATATTGTGTCCAGGATGATGTCCAGATGCTGCAACCCAAGAATGAGTCAAATATCTAAGCTGAACTAAAGACCAAACTAGGTAGTCAGATTAAAAAGGAACAAAACACAGCTTGTTTTTGTTACGCTAGATCTGGGTAAAGTGTGGATGTAGCACAACCAGTAACATCTGCCCTAACATTTTGATCGTAGCTATTCTAGATAGTCAAGAAACAAAATTTTAAAAAGGGAATAAAACCGTAATCATATGCAAATTTGCTCATTGTAAGGCTGAACTTCTACCCAGGTTTTTAGAAAACAGAAAGACAAGAAATGTATCCAAATTGTAGCATAGAATGGTCCTTTCTCTTCCTCCTCCAACCTTGCCAACTTTCACTTTACAAATTCATTGAAAGGTAATACTAATTTGTTATAAAGTTATTACTCGAGGCTTTTAAAAACACAACCAGACTGAGTGGGCAGATACAATACTGAGAAAGCTTTTATCTTTCATCCTCAGTCTCCATTCATGCCTAGCAAATGTGTATGAAGATAGACATCATACACACTCTCGCATGCAGTTGGGAACCAGCACTCAGACACAATTTCACATTAATTAAGTTAAGATTATATCATGAATAGTTCAGTCACTAGGTTCTTCATTGTTTGTGTTTTCATTTCAAGAACAGGCCAAAAAAAAAACAACCCCACTCAGAATAAATTGTAAAAAACAGGAACTTCTGCCAGATCCAAACAATAAAGATGGCATTATATTTATTTGAAGAAAATACTGAATTTGTCCCCAAATGATTTATCTTTTAAATAGATTTACTGAGAAGGTATTTTTCTGTTTAATTTTTCCTTTGGGATAGAAATTCAGGGAAGTTGTATAGAGCAATAAAAAAGGTAACTGAGATTAATCAATACAGTGATTTTATCAGCTTTGATTCAGATTGTTTAGAAGTTATATTTATGTTTTTGATAAATATTTTCAAATGATACTTTAAAAAAACTGCATATTATAAACTGGGATTGTCTGTTTAGCAGAGTAAGCGTCAAAATTATATTTTGGCCTGAGCATCTCTTAGATATGGCTTTCAACTTTCAACACTGGAAATACAACTGAAATCTCACAGAATAGGAACCAAGCATCTGTCTAGATATCAGTTCTCAACTAGTACCCCACAACATTTTTTTTGCATTAAATCACTTGAATTTCATATATAATAGCAGTAGCAATAGTAGACTTATATACCACCTCATAGTGCTTTACAGCACTCTCTTAAGAGGTTTACAGAGTCAGCATATGGCCCCCAACAATCTGGCTCCCCATTTTACCAATTTTGGAAAGATGGAAGGCTGAATCAACCTCAAGCCAGTCAGGATCGAACTCCTAATAGTGGGCAGAGTTTGCCTGTAATACTGCACTCCAACCATTGTGCCACCACAAATAGAAGTCAAAATATATGGTCAGTACTGATTTAAAAAACAAAACCCACTCTTCATTATCATAGGAAAATTATAATTTGGATTTTTTTAAAAAAGTAAACAAACAAATCTGTCATTCCCATAAAAATGTTTGTAATTGATCAATTTGCTTAAAATAGCTTAAAGATATAAGAATAGGAATTGCATATATTGAATTAATGTTCATTTTTACAATATTTGTCTTGCCCCATGAATTCATTAGAATTTAAATGCTTGTATCAGTATTAGTCTAAGATAAAGCATTTGAAATAGTTGCATGTATAAAGAAAAAGTTCTTTAAAGAATTTGAAGACCAGGTAAAATAGAAGTTATACATGATGGTTCAATTATCCACTTCAGAGGGTTCTTTCTAGGATATATCTAGTGAAGCACATCCCACATATTTTCTCACAGCTATGCATGTTTTACAAATTTGTTCACTGTGGGTGACTTCAGAAATGGGCACACTCCACTCTGTGAATTGTTTTCTTTCAAAATTAGTTTCTTTTCTTTTCCCTTTTTAAAACAGAGAACCCCAGTGGCAAATGGGTGGGATTAACCCTTCACAACTATTTGCCAGAAGAGACAGTGAAACATAACAAGTTGATCATCACTCATGGCAAATCAAACTCGAGCTGGTAATGACATTTACAGCACTAATGCAGCATGACAGCCTGCTCATATTAGCCTTTCTCCATCGATCTGCATTAGCATTTGTGTTAGCTAATACAGTATGCTACGAAAGTCACTTTCCAGTAATATAAATGCTCATGAATGCTAACCTGAAATGATAGGAGATATGCAAAAGAGAGAGGCTGCTAATCAGATTGGACGGGCTAATATGACAGAGTCTGTAAATCTAGCAACCTGTGATTTCAATGTATGGCACCCCTATCCACCACCTTCGTATTATGCTGACAAAGAGAACTTTGTGGGTAGATTTCCTTTGCATTTGGAAACTGCAAACTTGGAGCAGAAAACCATTGTGTTTTTCCTTTCTCCATGGAGGCAGAGCATAATTTGAGCCAGGATTCAACAATTTTCTCTCAGGAAAACAAACTCTGCCCTTTCTGTGCCAAAGCCCAACACAGCCCAACACAGTATTGCTCAAGTATTCCTGCTTGTAGACAGAAGCCCTATAGTTGATGCTTTAAATTTATTTCGTGTCCAGCCTTCTTTTATCTGGACAATTATCACATAATGTTTTTTACCATGAAGCTTCATGACCTAAAAAATTAAAAGTTATCTCCCAACATTCAGTCCATAAACCATCTTTGCACTACACTAGTTCTTAGTGAAATTGATCTGAACCCTACATCTAAATATGAGATTTTGGAATGGTCTTGTTTCTTGACTAATGCATGAAATGGAAAATTATTTTGTTTTTATTTGTGTTGTTTTTTTCTACAGTGAAAAATTCATGTTGGCCACCAAGATCTCATGCAAAAGGAAACCACACTCAGTCCTTACTATCTGAGGAGAACATGCATATGTGTTGTTCCATACAAGATTGTCCACACTTGTTTTCATCCTTTAGGTTTTCATCTGTAGATTTGAAGTCTTAGCACAAAAAAATGTATTGTCCGAACAAGTCCAAAGACTTAGCTGCCCCAATCCCAGGATCATGTCATTGTTATGACTTATGCTTCTCAATGCCATGACTTTGTCAGAGCCAGAAATCTGAGTCTACTGTAGCAATTATTGACCCAAATATTCTAATATCAACATATGTGCAAGCAACACTAGTTATCAACTTGGAATGCATACTAAAGATCTGCTAATATCTCCCTTCTAACATTTCCTATGTTTTGTTCCCTAGTGATGGAAATTTCAATTTTTATATCTTATTCTCAAAAATGGTTTTTCAGTTTATTTGATTGATAATGACCAAGACCATTGTGACAATTTTCTTTTAATTTCCTCAACATTCTGTAGCCTCTTTGTCCATAATTCTTGATTGGTAAAATCTCTGCGGACTTGATACCATCTTCTCCTGGGCTTCAACTAAAACATGAAAGGCCAAAGAAATTGTCTATTCTTGTGGACAACAATTTCCAGACAGCAAAAGAGAGGACACTCACAACCTTCTGTGTTCACCATGTTATTAAATTGTGCAAGGACCCCATGCTTCACTTATGAAACTTTCACTTTTTTTTTCTTTTTTCAATGGAGATCAAAGCACAATTTCCTTGCCATCAAAATGAATTTTAAATGAAAAAGATGCCATAAATAAAGATTGACTTTCAGTGACAGTATCATGTTTCCTTGCTGACATTACAGATGAGGTTTGCCATTGACTTCTTCAAAAATGTTTTTGACTTTCTTATCTAGCCTGCCATCCTGATATTCCCTGGCAGTCTCTAAAGGACTAATCAGGCTTGACCTTGTTAATTTCCAAGCCCATGCATAGAAAGCCAGATGCTACCATCTAGACAAAAATTGAATTATAATGATTTAATCAACCACAATGCTTATTTTTGATAGAATAAGTCTCATTACACTCCTAGGCAGTGTTGGCAACCTAGATTGTAATGCTCTGGAAAATACTGGTAGCAGTAAATTTAGTTATCATGCACTTCTAATTAAGCACAGTATAAACATGGAATAAAAACAGCAAGTAGTACTATCACATACAACTACCGGTTGTAAAATCACAATATAAAATAAGGAGCTCTAGACTAAAAGGGCCCAAAATAAACACAACACCTGTGCATCCAAACTATTGATTAAAAAAAAATAAAGACTTTACAAGGGTCCTACCAAAAGAAGTGTTTTGGTGCTTTTTAAATTTTTTAAAAAATCTGACTCCAAGTGTAATTCTAGCGAGAATTGATTCTGCAAAACTGGAACCAGGTGAGAAATGGTTCTCAATTTTTCCTTCCTGTTGATACATGCTGAGAGATTCATGCCAGGAGATTTGGCACGTAGGTGGTTGATCTGTGGTATCCTACCAGGCTCTGTCTTGTTCCTTATGCTGTTTAACATCCATCTGAAGCCACTGGATACTTTGGAACTGGATATTGTCAACATACTAATAACATCCGGCTTTATTGCTTCCTACCTTCTAACTCCAAGGAAACAGTCAGCAATCTTGGATGTTGCCAAATGGGCTGGATGAAGGAAAACAAACTGAAAATAAAACTGGAGAACTCAGCAGTACTGTGAGTAAGAAGCAGATGAACTAAGGGATGAACAATAGGTAGGTTTTCATGATACCCAAAACAGCCACTAGGTACCAAGCGAAATCAATGCAAAACCCTGGCATGGTGGTGATAGGCCAGTGATGGCGAACCTTTTAGAGACCGAGTGCCCAAACTGCAACCCAAAACCCACTTATTTATCACCGGGTGCCAGGTGGGCGTGGCACTGGATGGGCGTGGCTGTGGTGGTCATGGCAGACTGGGTGGGTGTGGCCAAGGTGGGCGTGCTCACCTCAATGTTGCTCATGGGGAGGGATGCCTATGGGGGCCAGGCAGGGTTCGGGGAGATCCAGGGGGTCTCTGGCAGGTAGGGCAGTGGGCAGGAGGCTCGTCCTGAGGGGTGAGGCGAGGCAAGGCATGGCAGGGCTGGGGTGCCATTGTTGCAGGGCGAGGCAGGGGCTGGGGCGGCTGCTGCCTGACACCATCAGCCCCCGCACACAGAGGCCAGCAAGTGCATGGGGGCCAACAGTGTCTGTCAGCAGCCACAGCCTGGTGGTCCCTCAACCAGCGCACTCTGGGGCTCTGCAGCCCGCCACCAGCAGTTGAGAGAAGCCGCCTCTGAGCTGGACAGACGACCGACAGCTGAGGAGGCAATGCAGTGGGTCATGCCTGGGAAAAGGAGAGCATGCGAGGCCAGGAGGGATGGGACAGGGGGGAGGGAAACCAGCCTTGCTGGGATGCATTTGGCCATGTGGGACTTCGGCGAGTTAGCGGGCGGCTGGTTGAAGAGGGACGGTTGCCATCTCCGGGGCATGGCACACGTGCCCACAGTGAGGGCTCCGAGTGCCGCCTCTGGCACGCGTGCCATAGGTTTGCCATCACTGTGATAGGCAATGACAGATTGCAGTATAGCCTGGGCTATGCTGAGAAGAGTGCTGGCTAACTGTCCTAAAGGACTGCCCCAAAATCAGCTACCCAAAAGTCTTTTCCATGGTCTTCTAGCTGTACAACATACTTCAGCCATCATATTAGGATACTAATATGGTTTCCCGCATGAGAAGTTACACTTACAGAGAAGGTGGTTGATTTGTAATCTACTTGGACACAAATTTTGTGGTCATCACAGCTGGCCAACTTTGTAGCCCTTTTTTCTTCTAGTTTGATGGGGGAAGTGAGTTAAGAGAGAAAATCTGCAAGAGCTGAGATGTCCACTTCGGTTCTTAGAATTCCAGAATGTTCTATCATGCCAATTCTCCTGATGCAGCTGGGGTGGTTCAAGACTTCACAAAACAAGATTCCCAGCACAAGAAATTTATCTACCCCTGTACAACAGGCAGTCCTTGACTTACAACAGTTCACTTAGTGACCATTCAAAGTTACGACACTGGAAAAATTTACTCATGATTGTTTTTCACACTTACAACTTTTGAGGCATTCCTGTGGTCAAGTGATCAAAATTCAGACGCTTGGCAACTGACTCATATTTATGATGGTTGCAATGTCCCAGATTATATGATCAGCTTTTGTCACCTTCTGACAAGGAAAGCCAGATTCACTTAACAACCATGTCATTAACCTAACAACTGCAGTGATTAACAACTGTGGCAAGAAAGTGTAAAATGGGCAAAACTCATTTAATAAATGTCTGACTTAGCAACAGAAATTTTGGGCTCAATTGCAGTCGTAAGTCAAGCACTACCTGTACGTCATTTTGAAAGATGCATTTCCTTTATCCTTTATGCTCCAGACATCTTTGCGAGACATATTTATGGAAAGTATGCATTAACAGTTCACAGATCATTTCTCTCCACAGACACAGTTTGGCACACAATTTAATCTAATATGGATGATAATCTACTTGTAACCAGGTTTTGCCATCCATTTGTGCATTGCTATAAGATATAACCAGCTCCAAATAATCCCTGATTGATCTGCATGTTGGGTTTTTCCTTTTTTTTTATTTTGGAGAAAAACATTTTTAGCACTAAAAGATCTAAAGAAAATAATTTCTCAAGCAAAATCAGTTGGAACCTTAAAATTAATTAGTTTTAATCTCTGGGCTTTATTTTTGTAGACAGTGAGCCCATTATATATTTATTCCATTAATCTTGTTCCTTCCTCAACAAGCTCAAGCTGCTATGCATGCTTCTCTTCCCTCTTTTTCATCCGAACAACTCTATGATATGAAGTCCTCTATACTTTTTAATTTCATTTAGTAGGCATCTAGATTTTTCAGCTGAGATATTGTATTATAATGAAAATGATTAGGATAAGAGACAATGAGAGATCGAAAGTCATCCAATACATTTCATGGATTAATGGATTTGAAACTCAATTTTGAAATTCTGAGCCAGCACTCTAACCATTTTACATACTGAGTCTTAGTCCAAACTTTGAAGGTGGATGATTGTGAGTTCTAGTCCCACCTTAGGCATGAAAGATGGATGGGTGACCTCCAATCAGTCACTCTCAGCCCAACTCACCTCAAAAGCTTGTTGTTGTAAAGAAAAGAGAATGATGAAGGATTATAAGGTATGTTTGCTGCCTTGAGTTATTTATATAAATAATAAAGGTGAGATATAAATACATGCATGCAAGCATTCATGCATGCATACATACATACATGCTTTCATTTACACTTTATCTCTCTGTTACAACACTTGGTGCATGTTAGATTCTGATGTATAGTGAAATCTTTCTTATTGCTTGTTAATCTAATATTATGACCGGGGAATATTGAGGAATGGAAGTTAGCTTACTTTGGAGCAAACTGACCAACTCTACAATAAGAATGCAGTGGATTTTCATTTCATTTCATTTTCATTTTATTCAATTTGTATCCCGCCCTTCTCCCGAAGGACTCAGGGCGGCTCACAACATTTTTTAAAACAAAAACAAACCCACAATCCCCACCGAATAAAACCAATTAAAACCCAAATATTTTAAGTTGTGACATTTAAAATTTTCTAAAAATAAACCCGATTTAAAATCTACCCTAGGCCAGGCCCGCTTGCTGGAAAAGCCATGTCTTGAGGGCGCGGCGGAAAGTCAGGAGATCCGGAATCACCCGGATCTGGGGGGGTAGTTCGTTCCAGAGGGCGGGGGCACCCACAGAGAAGGCCCTCCCCCTGGGGGTCGCCAGCCGACACTGCTTGGCCGACGGCACCCTGAGGAGACCCACTCTGTGAGCG